>NC_049987.1:20525914-20563777 GCF_000003815.2 Branchiostoma floridae | reverse complement strand
TATCTTGTATTGTAACTTTGTCAATGCGCAATTTGTGTCATCGGGACTGAGATGTAGAGCGGAAAACATATTGCAGACATAAGCTGGCACTGACTTGTCTTTGGCGCATGATAGAAAGTTAATGATTTGTGATTTTCATATTTCTATATCTTTAACTGAACGTGCGATTCCATGTGTTTGCCTGAGGTATTGTTGGCAGGGATACTTGCAATCTCTTGGCCTGTGGGAAGGTGCTTGAGTGTGTTTTGTTGACATCTTGAGTGATGTTGGTGGTGGTGGGTTGGGGTGTTTTGTGAGTGGTGGTTTCTTTTGTAAGCAGTGCTTTTGTCGGTTTCCGTGGCATGCAGGTCCGATGTGTGGCTGGTAAGGTTTTTGTGATTGTGTTGATGGCCGGGGTTGTCTTCGGAGTTACTGTGAGGTTCAGTCCTCTGGAAAACAGGGACTTTTCTGGTTTTGTTAGTTTATGGCTGCTTAGGTTCTTCTACCGCCGTCTTTTCTGCCTTGTGTGATGGTCTATGGGTCGGGAACCTGGACCATTACACAAGCTGCCCTGTGTCGTCATCTTGGGTCCCGGACCAAGACGACGACCCAGGGACAGAAAGGAAGATATATAAGTGATTGAAGAGCCTAAGTTGTTATGAACTAACATGATTAGAGAAGTCCCTGTTCTCTAAAGGACTGAACTTTCCAGTAACTCCGGATGCAATCCCGACCATCGACATAGTCACAGAAACCGAATCAGTCATACATCGGGCCTGTATACCGCAGAAACTGGCTGAAGCGCTATGTGCAGAAGTAGCCACTGCTCTCAGAATGCTCTAATCTACCAGCAGTAACATTGCTCAAGATGTCAACAAAACGTGCTCGACGCCTTGTCACTAACCAGGAAATTGTGATTCTCCCTGTTGACGATGTCGCAGATAGACAGAGGGTATTGTATGTTAAGTTCTTAAAGGCTCAAAATCTAACATTACAAATCATTAATTTCCTATCATAATCCCAACAGCAGCATTTCTGAAGTCTGATGAGAAAAAATGAAACAATTTAATGTCTGCATTGTATTGAGATTAACAAGAACTTCATCTACGAGGTAGGCATAGAATAATTCAAATTGTGCAGCTATATAGATGTCATGTACATTGTATATTGGTACATACATTTAGGTAAGCTTTTCTGAGTGTTAGCCATAGTCTTTTCTCATCTTCCTTGGTAAAGATTGTCTTTTTGAAACGTTATTCTGTTACCTGTTTGTACATGTACATGTACTGCATGATTGAAGTGATTGCCTTCCTCTTTATTGTGATATATTCTACTTGTGATAATTGTATCTTGGCAATTTTGCCAGCACACACATGCAAGGCCTTTCACCGGTGTTATGCTTATTAAAATTATATTTCTGTACAGCAGAATAGTCACATCTTTAAGGGTTTCCCTCTAATGTCTGCTTTTGTATGTTGGGATAAGTTACTAGTATTTTGGAGTACGTATCCACATTCCCCTCACATATGTGGGGTTTTCACCAATGCAATACATTTTATTCAGTAGAATAGTTATACTTCTGATTTTTCCTATCGGGGTCTTGCATGTTGGGATTAAGTGGGGTGTTTGAGTTGTCCTGCACTTTTTGGGATTCTCGCCACTTCTGTTTTTGCTAGATGTTAACGTTGGGATTCTGTGCAGTAGCACTGTTGATATTTGTAGCAGGTTTTTCCCTTCGTGAAACGAAGGGTTTGTTTTGGTGCTGTTTTTTTGTGAGAGGGACGTTTGTCAGCCTGATAACTGGGGAAGGCATAAATGGATTGTTTTGATATTTGGTATGTGGGTAGGGTTAGACATGACGAAGGAATGGTAGGAATTGCGTTACGACAGGGCGCTCTAGCGGAGTGTTATTGTACTGCAGCAGAACTTCCGGTTTTGATATTTTTTTTTCGGGACATGTTTGGGTGATGATTTTTAAGTGGTAAGTAGCTGTGTAAATGAATAGTAAGGTGTGTAAGTTTTGGCCACTTAGGGGTTTTGCTGGGGCGGTGAAAGTCATTCTTGTGTTAGGTTTTGAGAAGGAATTATGGAAGCAGGGGTCGATGGATCGGAATGACTGTAGGTATGCAGATAGCTTAGGTAGTGATGTACATAATTGTATGATTATTATGCAAATTAGGAGGTAATTAGCAGAATGCAATAGGTATGTGTGCAAATCGTTGTATGGTGCGTGTCTGTGGACAGAAAATCTCATGAACGGCATGACATATTGATCTGATATTTGGTCTGTGGGTAGTTCTTGAGAAGGAGAAGAAACGTACGAGGCATTTTTTCGTTTAGTGGCTTTTGACGGTTTTGCAGGGGATGTTTGTAGGTGGAAAATGGGTTTTACGCAATCGTAGGTATTACGCAATCGTGGGTATTACGCAATCGTGCTATATTTAGGTGATATTACGTCATGCCGATGGGCTTCATGCTTACCCCGTCCCAACAGGAAGTGATCCCAAAGGTCATAGTTGCGCAATAGAGAAAATGGTTTATAGGGACAGTACATTATACATGATGGGGTGTGCATGTTCCCCATAAGATTTGATAATCTGTAGACTAAGGGCAATGATGATATTGTATACAGGGGCGTGTATTACACGTTTTAAAAGGGTTGCACATGTAACAGTTACTACCGGTACAATACACTGATGAACAAAGCAGGGTTTGTTTTTCACAGTAACTTGCAGTCATTGATGAGATTGTTTATAGGGAGTTTACATTAGACATATGGGATACACAATGTAGTGGACTGCATTGTGAAACAAAGAATGTTACGACATCATCATTGTTGCAACCATTGATACATTTGCTTCCGGCGGTGGATTTGTTATCCTACCTGCTGAAATTGGACAAATTTCTTGTCGGGATAAGCATTTAGTCTCTCTTCCAAGGAAGAAATTATGCATGTTTTATGTTATCCCGGACAGAAAAGGTGTCGCGAGGCGTATAGTCCTATTGACTGACAAGCCCCGTGCGGGCGGATAAAACGTTCCCGCCACGGCACGGCCATTTGTACTGATATGTGGCGAGAACGTTTGGGCAAGAGACACGGGGTCATGTCAGAATTTCAATGATTTCCAAGTCGCAAGCCCAAAATGGAAGTTATACTTTTATGTCTTGTTTTCCAAGCGATGTAATGTAGAGTATATAGGTCACAACAAGGACACAAGTGGTAATTAACACAATCACGTCATTTGTACCGACATGTCGCGAGAACGATTAGGTGAGAGACACGCACGGGGTCATGTCGAAAGTTCCATGAGTCACAAGTCGCAAGCCCAGATGGATAGTTATACTTTGATGTCTTGATTTCTCTGCAATTTAATCTAGGGTAGGTCGCAGGTGCTAGTTAGCAGATTCATGCCATTTGTACTGATAGGTTACTAAAACGATTGGGTAAGAGAAAAGGGGTCATCTGAAAAGTTCCATGAGTTCCAAGTCGCAAGCCCAAAATGGAAGTTATACTTTTATGTACCTGAGGAGGAGCATTCCGTGACGACACCAGCCATCACATTTTGGAGGTGTTCGCTGGGGATGTGAAGATCATTTATGTGGATCTCACCAATGACGGCGTTGATGTGGTCAACGTTATTGTTTTATGTGTTATTTTATTGATATTTTGATGCAACAGTCGATTTTAGCCCAGTCAATATAAGTCTTTATCTTCAAAAGACAATGAAAGGTATTTGCTTTGTCCATGGAAATGAATGGACAGGACAGTTTGTGTCATGTGCACAAACAAGAAAGGATGGATGATAGAATACTTTTAAAATACAGCTACTGCCTATATCACTTTTTTCGGCGCACCTTCCTATGTGACGGTCTCCATGCTTTCTCCCAAAAAGCGTAAGCAGGCCTTCTTCATCTCCCGTAAATCGTAGAGACACGGTTTCATTTTACACAGTTTGTAGCAGGCCATAACGTACACATACATTCCATTCCATAGTAAAAACCACAAACCCTTTGTCTTCGCATTATATTCTACAACTTCTCAATGCATTTCACAGATAACATTGACCACCTACTGCCAAGATTCCAAGTAACTTGCCTTTTAGATTCTTAATGACATACAAAAGTCTCCAATAATGTCGGCCTGACGTAGAAAACGCTCATCCTGACATGCACCTCACAGTTTCATATTTAAAACCAACAACATCCTCTCAACACCTCGCCTTCTCACTTCCACTTACAAGTGACGCTCTGTGGACGACACAGAACTAAAGCTAGCCAATGACACGTCTACATATAAACCCTCCACCACCGCACCATCACCCATTTCACGAAGGTTGAGTTCTGCGAACGCTTGTTGTAAATGTATTGATTGTACCATCCGTAACGAGGTGTCTGGCAATAAAATGTTTGTTTTGCGTTCGTTCTTTTCAAGATACTGACTGAAGTCTTTTGTTCTCACTAAGCCTTCTAATTCGTGTATTTCGCCTGTATTGTGGTACAAGAGTGGCCACCTTGTCCCAAAATAGAGGCAAAAGACTTGAATACAGGCTTTTAGAGCGAAAGTCTCGCGTATATCTAATAATTACTAGTCATGGTTCCACATCGTGTTCTATAAATGTATGAATATAGCTGTCAGTAATTAGTTTTATTTCCGTAAAATGATATTTTCTGACCAATATAATGTGTACCTGACCTTTGTTACATTTCAAATATTTTGTGTATATCATTATGAAGTGCAATCATTCTACTCTGAGCAAGTTACCTTAGTTTATTTTTTACTTCTTGTAATATTGCAAATATAAGTCTCTTGTTCTCACTTTAACCTTTTTTCCGTGTATTTTGCGGCCTTTCTCGAACAAGAGTGGCCGCCTTGTCCCAGAATGGAAGCAAAATACAGTCAAACCCTCCCAAGACGACCACCCGGGGGACCGTAAAAAAGCGGTCGATTTGGACAGGTGGTCGCTGAGAAGAGTATCGACTCAAAACATGCCCGATGCAAAGTGTAAATGGTTTCCGTTGTGTTTAGTGGCAAATAGCAAGCACACTGCACGCACGCAAAGAAGCGAGGTCTTTACTGTCAAATACAACACGCACACTGTAAACTGTAAATTTAACCCCAAAATCCGACACAAACTGCCCGATTTCGGCACAAAATCGCGCTAGTTATCATAAAAAATCGATGAAAACCTCAATCTTGAAAATGATGTGGTCGTTATGGGTCTCAATTTGGGCCGGTCGCGGTCGCGTTGGCCAGGTGGTCGTTGAGAAAAGGTCGCTTAATGCTTACGTCAATGGGAAAATAAATCGGGACCGAGAAAAAGCGGTCGAAATGGCCAGGTGGTCGCTGAGAAGAGGTGGTCGCTCGGGCAGGTTTGACTGTACATAGATACGGGCTTTGAGAGCAAAATTCTTATTCGTCCGAGTCTCACTCTAAGGGCATATATATAGAGATGTAATAAATTTGCTGGTAGAAATCCTGTGACTTTGATATTGCAATTGCGGTAAGACATTGTGCATCTTGTAAACAAACAAAAAATGTGCTTGTATTTTTCTGTCAGTGATGTATAATTTAGTTACTTTTGTTAATTATCTTAGGAACTGAATAATAAGAAATAGATAATAGAGATGAATATAACTGCTCTCCAACTGTTTGTAAATGTCGACTTTGGTCCCCTATGGCGTATGAACTTAGCACTACTGCAGAAATTTTTTTAAAAACGTTTACATGCTAACGTTATAGTCTTGATTTTTTTCTTGGTAGATAGCTTACGATAATATCTGATGTAAGTTTGAGACCCCTATCAGCTTTCTGTGGAACTGCAGTGGTATTTGTGTGAAATCAATTAAAGGAAGGTAACTCAAGAAAGAAACTACGAATTTCTATCATATGCGTCAAGATAAAAAAATATTGTACAAGGCATACAAGTACTAATGTCGTAAAATGCCAAAGTTGATTTCACAGACAAATGCATTTATTTGTAAATATATATGATATATGAAATAATCACGTAGATGTTTGAATATTGATGCAACAAAACTTTAAAGACATTTTGTACGGTTAAGTATTCAAAAAAATTCATATAGATTCAAAGTCTCATATTCAACTATCTTATTCAATCTTTTGTGAAACAATTATAACAATTGTGGCTTTGATATTCTTTCATTGAAAACAATTCAAAATTCTTTCTAGTATTGTCAAAAACCCCTTGTGGTGACTTGGAATGGACTCGATTATATCAGGTATTTAAACCACAAAATGCCGCCAGCGTTCTCCAGGGCAGAAGTTAAGATGACCATATCTCAAAATCTGTTCCTTTGCATGTTTCACGCTTGTTTGGAATATGTTGTGCCACATTTTGCACTTTTAGACAAATTTACACAGCCAGGCTCATGTTCACACCTATACTACCGGCTTAGAGAAAATATGGCACACAACAGTTTTGTAGAAAGTTTTAAAACACACAAAAGTTTCGCAGAAAGTTTGAATTTATGATAGAACTGTGCTTTCTGTCACTAGGAAACTAGTGTAATATAACATTGAACAAATAATTGCCCTCTAGACGCTCTTCAGTCAGAATTACACTCGCCTATAACGTGTCTGATTACTCCAAGGTTATGGAAACCCTGCAACATGGCGAACTCTTCCTCCATCTTGTGCCAGGGACCATAATATCCTTGGTCATAGTAGTGGTAAGAGACGTTCCTGTTGTTGTATGTTGTCAGGGGGTAGTACCCGTACATGGAGATCCTGTCACAGAAAGTCGAGGCCAGGGCGAAGGTGTTCAGGCCCGTGGACGGGAGTTTCCAACGTTTTCCGGCAAGTTTGCAGTACAAACTGGAAAAAGAGAATGTACCATCGAACAGTCAGCTATTGTATCGGAAATGACATACGAGGCTCTTGCATTTCAAGTTCACCCAGAAAAAAACTCGTGGGAGGAGGGTGTTTGTTAACAGGTAATTTTCCATTTTTCTTCCGGCGATGTCCAACGAATTTTTTTACAACTTTATATCCTTCAAAATTTGATTCTACGAAGCTGCTCAAGTAAAAAAAGGATTTCATTCACTATTAATCGACAAATGATGGCACTGGGTGATACCTCAAGACAAAGCTCACATTAGTCCTCAATGACAAAAAATTATTCATGAAAATAAAAGATGCGCAAAGTAAGAATAAGTATAAACAAGGAGGTTATATTCAGATAACCTCCTTGGTATAAACATATCCGTTTTGTATAGATGAAATTCGTTAAACGCTCTTTCAAATCATTTATGTGGGCATAGACTTATAAGACTCATTAAACAATGTAATAGGACTTTAAACTGTACCACTGTTAGATACGTTGTCTGACCCTCGTCCCTCATGACCTCGATGAAAAGCGGCTGCAGGTCGATTTGAACTTTAATGAATAAACAAAGTTCAAACAAACAAAACGAAACAGAGGTCGCCAAAGTGCCGCAGCTTCAGTTAAGTGAGAAAACCCCATACAATATTTTTTTCAAGGACTTACCGTTTGTTTTCCATTGCAGACTGGTGCGAGAACGCTAGTGTAACGGGGATTTTGTTGTCTCTGATGACTCGATCTATGGCCTTGAGTTTACTGTATTCGGACCATCTACCCACTGCAGAAAGGGAATAACTAAATATCATCCCTGGCGACTCACTCAGTCGGGTAAGGATAGCTCTTCTCGCAGTCTCGTTTTCTGATCCTAAGTTGGTGAAGATCTCGCACACTTTTGCATAGTTTATCGTTGTGAGGTCGGTCTTCTTCCCAACATCGTTGGCGTACGGGGCAGTTGGCGGGAGGTTGTTCCGAATGACGAAGTCGTGAGCGTCTATCTCCGCACCACAGCCGCTGTTCAGCAGTATCCCTCCGTTCCCTACCACTGCGCATGTCCGATAATGATTGACGTGTGTGTGCGTGACGTCACAGGGCACCCCTGCAGAGTTGAGACGTGTGAATGTTGCCGGGTTGCACTTCTCCAAAAAGACGTCGATGTCATCGAAATCAATGATGTTCTTTTTTGGGTCGAAATACTCTCGTGTGATGTTTCTGTGTGGAAACATGTACAGGTCTGCAAATATTCATCTATCAAACACATACTGTAGTGTTAGGGGTGGGAGTAAAAAAGTAATGCCATTCTGGTTTTATAACAGGCTCATCCAATGAGGTCCTTTAGAGTTCGAAATACAATGTATTACGGAAAATCTTCGGGTGACTCCCTTTACCTTTGTCGTGTCAATAAAGTTCTCTATAAAGTTGTGTAATAACTTACTGGATTAGATGAATTCGTTCCATGTTGAAGTGGCCGTGCACCGTGCCCGTGGCTCGGTTCTGAGACTCGAGTGCTAACCGGATTGTAGGATGAACAGCGCATGGGCCCCACATGAACACGGCAAGCTTGAACATGCCTGTCCATTTGTCCATCACCACCAGTAGCACGGTCGTGAC
Organism: Branchiostoma floridae; assembly: GCF_000003815.2. NCBI lineage: Eukaryota > Metazoa > Chordata > Leptocardii > Amphioxiformes > Branchiostomatidae > Branchiostoma > Branchiostoma floridae. The sequence goes on along the minus strand of NC_049987.1, from coordinate 20,555,348 downwards.
AACAAACGCCAGGCACAGGACAGACTGTCTTTTCGTGACCATGACTGAGCAGCACTCTGAGAGGAAATGGGAAAAAACGTTCAATATCATGTATGGTCCTTGCATCTTGATAATTATAATAGCCAATTCATGCCTTGTCGGGCTAAGTACATGCATATAATGAGATATAGTATGGATTTTCAATCTAGGCTTCATTGTACGCTAAAATTCTGGAGCCAGCTACGCTTAAAGGGGCATTCCACTCCACACGGGAGTGCTATTTTCCGATAGATATTAATTATAGGAAGTAATAAATGCATACTACTTCACATTATACGATAAAGTACCCAGTTGCTCCACGTGCCTCAATCTTCTATTAAACTCCCCAAGTACCCTCTTATTGAATTAATATTATGGCTGAATACAATGCAAAACCTTCAGGTAAGGTTACAAAACTAATTTCAGGATCGCTAAGAAATCTCGTTTTGTTATGTGTTCTTTGCTATCTTATGAGCGATTTGCCTTCTCGGTGTGCTTAGCGATCCTCATTTATTCCGAAAATATGCACGATAAACAAAGTGTCTATGTGTGTAGGGAATGCATGGGTACCGAGTAGGGTCTGCATGGGTTTAGTGAGTGTCATATTGTTTTACAAAACACACATCGCGAAATTCATCCCAAGGTGAATTCCACAAAATTCGGCTGATTATGTATTCATTGACACATTATCTATCTCCAAAGACCGACACATCTATTTGGAGAATACCCCCAGGTCCTACAACAGGATAAAGTAGGAGATATAAGCTGACTATGTTGATTAATACTGTCCACGATTTGAAATTGCGAATTGGGCAAGTACGTGGTGTTTCTGACGCTGGAGCTTGGTGCACGGTCAAAGGGCGTGGAAAGATCCAATACTGAAGTCAACGGTTTTCAAAACATGTGTTGATTCGATCCTATAAATGTACCGGCTACGGTGATGACTCTTGGACTCTATCGAAAACGTCATGTGAGCACTTCGATGGAAACTTTACTATGATTAGCCTTAATATTTCATTGAAAGGCCCAAAGATTCAACGGTACGGTAATATTGGCGGTACTAAATATCTAAAAGGCTGTGCCTTCCAGACTTTGGCGCGTAGAACGCCGCAACATTATTATCCTGTTAGCTTCAATTAGTTAAACACCCGAGTGGGGTCCATTTGGACCCCAGGCGTAAATTTTTATGTACCATTTGAACATTTTTTATCTGACGAAAAAATCCTTCCGTGACTTTGTCAGCCAATATCTTCTATACATTCTCCTAAGTTTTTATGAAGATCGGTACAATACTGTGGAAGCTATAAAGAAATTCCGTGATCAGTACGTCTGGGGTCCAAACGGACCCCAGCCAAAAAGTGCAGGTTTTGAAACAAACGTTTGAGTCTAACTCCGTAACTACTTATCCTATCACCACCAAACTTTCAGAGGATAATAAACATGTAACACTAAATCACAATAAAAACTTCTGTGTCATCATCATATAATATGACGAAATTATGACGTCATTTAGTTTATAAGGGCGGCCATCTTGGATTTTGACTAATGACGTCATGAAATTAGCATAAATTATAAATTTTGAATCATGAAAATAGCATGAAACTTCATAGAATTTTATTGTTTTAAGAAAACAAGCATGGTTTACCAAAAAAACCTTGTTTAAATCGAAATTGGAAATTTTTTTTAAAAATATGCCTGTCAGAATTCCGTTGCCATGGCAACCCTAAATAATGATAAATTTACTTTATTGACAAAAATATTTTGCTAACAATATTTTGTGATATATTACTAAGTTTCGTAGTTTTAGCACCAGCCGTTCATGAGTTATGCGACATAAAGCTTGCTGAGGGCCTCAAAATTCCCCTCTCTGGTCAGAATGGGTTTAGAGCAAAACATGGTCCTTCTGATCTTTTGCATAAATTATGATAATGAGGTGGAATTAGCAGCACCTTAACATGTCAAAATATTCCTCTTACATTGACGCTGTTTCCAAGGCTTAAGTGGCCACTCAAGATGTACAACATTTCTGTGTCAACAGTTGACCAGATCGACAGAAAGGCCAACGCCTACTTCCGACGGTGGTTAGGTGTGCCGAGATGTCTCTCATCTGTCGCTCTGTATGGCAAGAACAAGCTCAACCTTCCTTTCTCGTCAATTGCAGAAGATTTCAAGTTAGAAAAGGTCCGACTGGTGTTGGAATTGGAGGGCTCTCAGGACCCTTCAGTGAGAGCAGCAAACCAAGGCCTTAGCACCGGAAAGAAATGGAGTGCAAGTACCTCCATAAGTCAAGCCATCAGTAGACAACAACACAAAGACCTGGTGGGATCAGTCCAAGTGGGGCGAGCAGGTTTTGGCTGGGGCAAGAGAGACCAAAGGTGGAAAAGTGCGAACCCCAGGGAAAGGAGACAGTTGGTTATCCAAGAGGTTAAGAGGATGGAGGAGGAGAGGCGGAGAGTAACAGCAGTCGGCCAGAGCCAACAGGGAGCCTGGCTCAACTGGGAAGGCGCAGTGGAGAGGAGGCTCACGTGGAGCGATCTGTGGAGCATGCAGAATGCTAGGTTGAGTTTCCTCCTCCGCTCAGTGTATGATGTCCTCCCCAGCCCCTACAACCTCACACGTTGGTATAAGAATGAGGAGTCTTGTCAACTGTGCGGCCAAGCCCAAGCTGACCTGAAACACATTCTATCTAACTGCAAAATTGCCTTACAACAGGGTCGTTACACATGGAGGCATAACAAGGTGCTCAGGCTAATTGCAGTGATGCTGGAGGAGGTGAGGAAGAAAGCCAAAGGTGCTACTGCACGAACACAACCAATCCAGTTTGTAAGGGAGGGCCAGAAGCCCAAATCAGCAGACAGCAACAACATCAACACTGGCGGCGGCCCACTGAGTAGAGGGAAATGGGAAATGGCAGTAGATCTTGATAGACAACTCCGTTTTCCAAGTACAATTTGTGTCACACAGTTGAGACCCGATTTGGTTCTGTGGTCAGAGGACCAGAAGTCTGTGCTGATTATAGAACTCACCGTTCCATGGGAAGAGAATATTCAAGAGGCCTACGAGAGGAAGAAACTAAAATACGAAGAGTTAGCTGATCAATGTAAACAACAAGGGTGGAGAAGCAGAGTCTACCCAGTCGAGGTCGGAACCAGAGGGTTTGCAGGAACATCCCTCCTACGCTTGTGTAGGGATCTACAGATACAGGGGAAGTTACAGTCTCAGTTTGTCAGGCAGGTGACTGAAGAGGCAGAAAGAAGCAGCTTTTTCCTGTGGATTAAAAGGAAGGACAAGTGTTGGAAGAAAGCCGTCCAGAAGTGAGGCACCAGTGCCGGAAGCAGGTGGGAGACGTCCCCCCTGCTGTCCCGCCGCCCGGAAACGTATCAGTAGCAAAGGGGACGAAACGTTGAGGAAGGGCGGAGACTGACTGAGGATCCGGCATTGGTGCCCCAGCAGAGTGCTGAGAAGCACATACAGTTTAGCAGGTTAGTCTACCTGTATTCTCTATTACGAAGCCATGTATGCAAAATGATCACCGATAGGAATTGGGACTGAGATGTTATGAACAAAACATTTTGGGGTCCGTTTGGACCCCACTCGGTCATTTTAGTCGCAAAAAAAGGTCGGGTGCTTGAGGGTTGTATCTTGATCTTTCTGCATATGTCTGTTATGATCTTTCTGCATATGTCTGTTATGTCTGTTATCAGTGACCTGTACCTAGCCCGTCGAGGCATGAATGTACAATAAAGGTCTGTCATTCATTCATTCATTATAAGTTAGTGTCTACCAGACTCCGGGTCGCTGGAAACCAGTAGAAATTTCAAATAGAACAAATAGAGGAGTAAGCCGACCAGAGGACTATAGCCGGCTTGGGAACAGCCTGCGACGTCTACGGGTTTCCAGCGACCCGGAGTCTGGTATATTAAAGTTCTGCGTTCCTGCCCGGAAGAATAGCGTTACACAACATTAATAGTACTTGTGGCCAAGTGACCGAGGCCAAATTACCGGCAGACCGTACAACAGTAGTATGTGTACGGACAAATTTATCATTAGAGTACGTAGATTACTGTACGTAGCGGTAACTGAGAATTTACAGTTGACTTGTGTCGTGCCCTTCAGTTAAATGAAGTCCGTACGTACTTTACAGTACGTACTTGGATGCCGGTGTGACAGCGATCTCGCCCCCCCCCCGTGATCTCGCCCCCCCCCCCCGTGATCTCGCCCCCCGGGGGCGAAATCACTAGCGATCTGGCCCCCCGGGACGACATCGCTAGCGATCTCGCCCTCCCCGGCTAGTGATCTCGCCCCCCTATCTCGCCCCCCTTTAGCGATTTCGCCCCCCCCCCCAAAAAACGGGTTTACATAACATTTTAGAAGTAGATTGGTATAAATCACAAAATGCAGTTTCAGAATGATATAAGTACACAAGTCTGATACATAACTCCATACATAGTATTATATTAACGTAATTACATGTTGATAACTAAGACAGTTGAAGTTGTTTCGGACAAGGAGGGTTGGGTCCCTTGTATTCCCATTATTGCATATACTTGAGTCTCGACATAAGATGTATTTCATTGTATTCACCTGTCCTCAAGCAACGTACATGTACATATCTCCAATATGAAGCCTCTACCATGAATTGACCACAAAAAAGTATGAAATGTCTTTCTTAGTTATGTAGATAAGGTATTCATTAGAATATCGCACATTTTGTTATATGCACCTAGCCTATGGGTATCTTCACCTCCAATATGACTGTTTTTCTAGTATTTAGAAACTCTATCAGGTGTTTTACCCGTGTTTCTTAAGACTGGTACTTTACCAGTGTTTTTGTAGCATTTCGCAACAGGTATATGAACTTGCGCGTAGTTAGTGTTTATAATGAGAAACTATTATTCACTTGTGTTTTTGTTAGTGCTTTGGAAATGTTTCCTGCACAAGATAGAAAATACTGTGACAAATTAAAAACATGCAGCTGACTTATTTCGTACCGTAGATGGTGTTGATTTATACGTTCGCGATAGCTGTGTCTTTTTCCTCAAAAAAAGTGTCTTTTTCATTTCAATGGCTTGTTTGCATCGAACCATATAGTATCGACTTTCGAGGTATAACATCTTCAGGTAAAAAGGTGCCATATAGGTGCCAGGTAACACACCATATACGTTACTCCCCAGGTGCAGTATAGTACCAGGTAGCGAGCCTAATATGTAGTAGCCAGTTGCTCTTGAGAACCCTCCGAGACGCAATGTTCTTAAGGGGGACGAAAAAACTAGTGGGTAAGGGGGGGGGGGTGAAAACGCTAAAGGGGGGCGAAAACACTAGTGATCTCGCCCCTCGGGGGGGGGGCGAGATCGCTGTCACACCGGTACAACTCAGAAACTACTCAGAAACGTTAAAACTAGCTAAATTTAGATCGTACCAATAGATAACATTACGAAAACAGTCACGTACGTAACGTTAACTAACGTTACATTGTAATTTTTGTTTCAGCAGTTCATCTAACTTTGTCCTAATTTTCTGGACACATGCACTTTGGTAGGGAGAGCTAAACTTGATTATGTTCTGTGTAGTCAATCCATATTGAAGTATTTTGGACTGGTCTATCTTCTTCCTTATCAGGGTTTTTTTCGATGTACACACACCTAATGATCATCGAGTTTCAAAAATGGCCGCCGTTGACTCCCAAGTTATGCGCACATGTGCATAGTTTGTGCTTTTCTGGATATTCATGTTTATAAAAGGCTTCATCCTTCGTAAATATGCCCAGAAATTTGAGTAGTTGTGCCCTCGGTTGTGTCTGAGTGAGACCGAGAACTTTTGTTCACGTTTAACTGCTGCGGTACTGCAAACCAAGCAAATGTAGAGTCAGGTTACAGGTAACATTTGCTTTTGAACTTTGCCCAAAGATTTCACGATTTAGTGATGGTTACACAATTACGAAGAAAAGACAACTATCTGAACGGCTTGTCAACGATGTTTGGCATACGCATCAAGCAATGATATTTGACATGTGCTTTAAGTTAAAGCAAAAATGACAAAAAAAACTCACCTCTGGTGTGTCCGTTTCCGTGTAGAATTTCCGCCTCCAGTTCAGTGCACAAAGTTGTCGTAGTCGAGTAGTTGTCGAGAGGTGCACGTGACGTACCTTAAATTTGTTTGCATTTCTCGGCCATGGCTTTTCTGCCAGAAAGTCTGAGTTAATGAGGAATGCTTTTGTTGTTGTTGCATTCGCCTAGGTCATGTTTCGAGTGCTGTTTGTGGGTCCCCCCAGCGGTACAAGCGGACGGATAAAGTAAAGTAACAATTAAAGTTTGTAGGTCTGTTTGTTGTGCACAGCATGACTGGAAGAGCTGAGGATGGATATTTGTGTTTGTAATGATATTTTCCAGACTCCTGTTAGTGGGTAGGTAAGAGGCGGGTAAGCAAAATTCCAGTCACAGTCCGGACTTTTGATTGAGTTATGCATCATGCCATTACGTTTTTTTCCAGAGCTCATGCTACATGCAAGTTTCACCCGCATTGTATCACTAGACCAAGGACGCTATTGTTACATTTGCACGTACGTACATCCGTGAATAGTTCAGTTAATCACTGTGTGACCAAGGAGGTTAAATGATATAACGAGGTATTTGTACTCAAACAAGTTTCAATTTTTCCCAGCCGACGTTTAGGTCACCGTCTGTCACCTTGATCAGGACAATACTAGAACTAACTGGTTCCTTCCCACAATGTAGCTAGGTGTTGCTGTTTCAACCATTCCAGTCATAACCGGCTGTAAACTTTAAAACCGCGCATTACATGTACATATATGTTTTATTTTTTATGTTATCATTTTTGTCTGATTTTTAGAACAATCAATTGCTCTCATCCAGGTGTACGGTGTGGACCCGGACGTATTTATTTATTCGGCTTTCCAGAAATGTTCTGAGAGGATCGATCCGGCAACAGGAAAATAGATTTTCTCTACCAGGCCGGATCCTCTAATGTATGGTAGCATTTCATTAGATGATTGACCTATTTAATAGCACCACCTGTCAGGTTACGGTAAGACACATTTCCAAACATGGCTCAACCAAGTCAGCTTTTGAAATATAAGTATTTTCACCGTCTCGAGTACGCATGCACAGCGACAGGAATGAGTAATATGTCAAAGGTGAAGGGCCCTGAGTAATAAACAAATCACGTCTGGACATTGTTATGGAAATCGAGATACAAACGGAGATATAGACGGAGAATATTAATTTTTCGGTTCGCCGGGAACTCGGCAAAGGGCGATGTCCATGAACACTTTTTATAACTTACATTACTTAAAAAATAAGCAATTTGGGGGCTATTTTGACAACAAATGTACATGTTTTGCTCCTATGCCCTTGTGCTAAAGCCAAATAACCTAAAATTTGGTATGAGGGTGTGTAGGACTTGTGCCCAAAGTACGTACTTAGTTTTTTTAATAGTAGTGAACGATAGTCTTTTGTTCTTTCTTGAAGCTTTATTTCGTGATTTTGCGGCCATTCTTGTACAAGAGTGGCCACCTTGTTCCAGAATGGTAGCAACATTCTTTTTCGTCTGCCTCAAATAACTTCTGAGTATATGGATATGTAATAAATTTGCTTGGATATTGTTGTGTCTTTGAGATAGAACTTGTCAGTTGAGTAACAAATTGTGCACCTTGTACACAGAAATGGGTATTGAATAAACAGTTTTAATCTAGGTGTGTTCCTGTTATCTAGCATTGAATTTTTGATGGTAGATAGCTTATGATAAGAAGTGGTATAGGTTTGGGACCCCTAGCAGGTTTTGATAGAACTGCAGGGGCGTTTATGTAAACTGATTCATGGAGGATAACTAGACTAAGAAACGACGAATTTCTATGATATTTCTATAATCAAAAAAAATATCGTAAAAAGGATAGTAATGTCGTAAAATGACAAAGTTGATTTCACAGTCAAAGAAAAAATGTAAAAGAATAAAAATGAAGACTATTGTTCGGCATGCCATACACTTAGATTTTATAATGAAGGCAACTTTTTTTTTGCAAAACGCTTTATTCGTACGCTCACATCAGTTTTGAGCTTCCCAGAGGATGACATCATATAATCGAATCAACATGGCCTAGCTAACACTAAAACCACAAGTGGCTGTGTCCAGATTAGTATAGGGAAAACAATGAACAGTATCAAGGCTTACAGAAGCTAACACAAGCACTAAGAATATGTCTAACTTTTAAAACGCCGTCTTTTGCAATTACACGTCCTGTTCCGACGTTATGTTGAAGACATTTGAAAGTAGGGTTTGATCCAGAATTTTGGGGCGTGTGTACTGTATGGTGCTTTTGACTATATCTGTACCATTTTTCACCATCGGCCTGTGCACATGTTTCTTTTTCAAAACGTATTCCCAGTCCTGCCATTCCATTTTCAGCTTTAGGCACAAGTGCGGATCTATATCAAACTGATCGTGCCAAGCTGTTCTCGGAATTGTCTGCCTTCCCGCTGCATTGTTAACTTCCCACGTAGAAACTGGCGTCACATTTGCCTTGGTACAGTTTGTCGTCATTGACTGCAGTACGTTTTCAAAATGGCGCACCTCTTGGTGAAAATCGTTGTTCTCATCTTGAATTTTCTGCCAAAGCGTCGCATTGAAATAATCATATAAAATATAATCCACATTGCTCCAGCGACGATGAGCCTCAACTAAACTTGCATTTTCCGTTGTTGGTTTTCTGTACTCCTTCAGATTTTTGGGACTAACATTATACAGAATGTCTTTCAACGTCCAGCACATCATCCGCCTCAACAATACAAGTGATTCGCTGAAGTGCTCTAGAATAAGAACCAAATCAATTTCTCTGGCTATCTTTTGGACAAACTCATCGACAGAGGATCGGTCATCAAAAAGTCCTGGAGGGAATCCAAGATCGTACGCCATGAAGTTCTTGGAAAGGGTGTAAGGTGCTTTTGACTTTGTGACGTAAGGAATTTGGTATTTTTCGGGATCCTTCAGGAACGAAGCAACAGGGTCTACTCCTTTCAATTCAGGGAACCTTTTGGCAAGGCCATACCCGTTGAAAACAGATCTGAGTTGAGCTAGTGGATGTCTAAGAATGGCGATGTAGACAGTATCGGGAGGCATGATATGATCTAACAACTTCCTATGATAGACAGTGTGATCAACTAGAACGTTAAATGTGCCGTCCGCCGACGGAATGAAGTCTTCTCGTTTTAAGATGTTGGGCCAGCCGACCTCACTATTGATCTTCATAGGAAGAACGAAGGTCAGGTTGTGTTCGTAGCCGAAGCGTTGGAAGATGCAGGTTGCTGTTGTTCCTCCTGCTTTGTGTACCTTCACGAACACGAAGTTTTGCTTGACGTCACAGATTTCTTCACCACGTGTGCCGGAAAATTTCCTGTTAATGAATTTTAAAGGAAATTGTTCACTACTACATGTAATATTTTCTGATGCGTTATCTTATCTTCTCTACTTGTTTATTACTGATACGTGTAATACATATAGAAAGTTTATTTGCAAGTTCATTCCCGGAGGCATATTGCAAGTACATGGTGGAAACCTCGGAGACATATATGACAGTGATATAATATGAATATTACACCAGGACTTAGAATTTTAAAAACAATACACTCTATCTAGATCAGGATATCTGCACTCGACATGAGGGGGATACAGACACAGTCACGCTTGGGACAGTTTGATTTGGGGAACCTTGCCTTCGAGCTACAAACTTCATGAATATATTAATGAAGCGCAAGTTACAGTACCTGTTGGGCATCTTGTGAGGTGGCGCCCAGTTTGAACTCGGCATGCTGTTCTCATACATGTTTGTGGAAATAAAGCCGATCCCAACGAAGACGAGGAAACCCAAAAAAGTGCAGCCCCAAAACGCCGTAGTCATTCTCGAGCTCGCCATGTGTGTCACCATGTCTGCAACTTTGATGATCCTATATTTAGAAAAGACCGTTAGATTATTGCAGTTCCAGAGCAAGCTGCTAGGCTTTTTGGGGGGAGGGGGTAAACACACCACGCCTTCCTTTCGTCACAAGCTATCTGTCACTGAAAAAAATCAAGACCATAGCACGTCCAGGTCAAAAGATACAAAAAAATAACAGAAGTTCTGTGGCTGAGTCTCTATGTGCTATCTTTGTAGCGGATAATTTAACCTCCTTGGGCAGATTGACTGTGACTACATGATACTGGCTATGCTCACTTCGTCTCAACTGAATTCTCCTGAACCGAGAGCCTGTTTTACCGCCGGACAGAAAAATAGAAATAGAAATTTCTAACGTTACATGACATGTGCAAATAAAATGACTATTTACAGTACCAAGTCGTTTTTTTTATAGAACTGAAAGACATTTACGTCGTATCTTCCCCCATTTTCTGCATCAAGTGCATGTTGACCATTTCTGGAGGGTAATTGTCTTTAGAAATTAGGTGAAAATTAGTGGACGCAAAGGTTAATGTCCTCCACAAAATTCACTTGCTGTGTTGTGATAGGTATAAATAACCTCCGGTAGCATGCCTGGATATGCCTGACTCCTTATGCCTCAGACCAGAGGACATAGCTAGATTGTACCAATAGATAACGAAACCAGTCATGTAAAAAACGTTACATTATACTTTTTATTCCTTTGTCCCATATTATTTTCTGGACACATACACTTTGGGGAGATCAGAGCTAAACCTAATTTTTCTGTGTAGTCAGTCTATGCGCTAGCACAGTAAAGTATTTCTTCCTAACCCGTGTTTTTTTCTCGCTGTACCTACTGATTTTCAACGATGGCCGTTCTTGCGTCCAAAGTTATGAGCACAATGTATAGTTTAAGCAAGGGCGGTACAACGTCGGACCCGTGGTTTGAGCTTTGTTTATTCATATTTATAAAAGGCCTCATCATCATTCGTAAATATTCCCCGAAATTTGAGTAGCTGTTCCCTCAGCTTAGACTCCCTTGCAGTCTTCGGAACGGGGCTGGGGTGTTTTTTTTGGGGGGGGGGGGGGCGATTTTCAAGGTTGGGTATGTTCTCTTGTGCCGGGAAAGGGAGTTTGCCGAGAAAAGGAGTTTGCTGTGGAACCCAGCCCCGTTCCGAAGACTGCAATTAAGGGAGTCTACCCTCGGCTGTGGTAAAGGTACAAGTAACGTTACGCTACCTAGTTACATGCCTTGCACTTAAACTTCTTTGCCCCAAGCTTTTTCGATTTTTTGGCCATGGAAGTTCTATGATAACTCATTTACGAAGACGGCTAGTCAATGATGTTTCAAGCTAAGAGCGTAAATATGCCCCAAATTTGAGTAGTTGTGCCCTTGGCTGTGGTAAAAGTACAAGTAACGTTACGCTAGCTAGTTACATGCCTTGCTTTTAAACTTCTTTGCCCCAAGCTTTTACGACTTAGTTGAAGTCCTATGATTACTCATTGACGAAGACGGGTTGTCAATGATGTTTGACATAAGCTTCAAGCTGAGAGCGAAAATGACAACAACAAAAAACTCACATATGGTGTTACCGTGTAGCATTCCCGCCTCCAGTTCAGTGCAAATTGTCATAGTGATGACGTATTCACCTTGTTTGTGTTTTTTTTGTTCCAGAAGTCAAGGAAAGCGTGTGTTAGGAATGTTGTTGTTGTTGTTGTTGCATTCGCCAAGATGTTAATGTTTTGGGTGCCGTCTTAGGCTTAGGTCACATTTCCAAACCGGGGCCAGGCTGGGATATTTTAAGAAACGAAAAATTAAAATGTATCCTTAGAAATGTGCACAAATCATGCCAATGAATCTTATTTTGACATTTTGTGTATTTGTATATCTTTTATATCATTAGCTTTGCTCCCAAAGGCTACTCGGCCGGGCCCTGGTTTTGAAATGTGACCTAATCCTTACAATTAGGGCTTGTCTTCTGTGGACAGCATGGTTCGAGAAACTGAGGGTGATATTTTACCGACACCTACTTGGTTCGCGTACATAGGGATCAGAAAAACGATGTTCGATGACGAGCGACTTTATTATGGTACTGCAGCAGAACTTCCGATATGAAACTCATAATATGGTCATGATCTTTACATGGTAAATATGTTTTGAGGCAGAGACAAAGTGCTGTAAGTTTATTTTCAACTGCAGGACCCGATTTTGTTACAGACTTTGGACGAGAATAACTCAAGAAGGGATGCTGGATCGTCATGATATTTGGTATGTAGGTAGCTTCAGTAATGCTTGGCATAATGCACGCAAAGAAAGCAAATAAATGTGCAGAGCCGTACGAAACAAATCACTATTCGGGATTGGGAATAAACGTCGGCGAGTGTCACCTGGCTCGGGTTGCACTACATGTGGTATCAAACTTCAGCAAACTTAACATTCTGAGACAACACGAGACAGCACACATTTAAGTCAATTAATTGTTCAAGGTGCACAGTCACGGTAGGTGGTGTTGCATCAGATGACGTATCTAATACCAGTGTTTAGCTGTTTTATACTTGCTTAATCATTACAGATCACCCTATAGTCTGTAAACTACCTGCCTCTTTTTGTCAAGTCACTGGGTGAAGTAAAACGGGTGTGTGTTTGTTTTTGGGGGGGGGGGGGTTAGTCGGGTCGACATCGCTGTAACACCGGTTGAATAACGTGAGATCACAGCACAAAAACTTAAAAGAGGGCAGTAGACACATTAATATTCTATCATGTATACAAATACAAAGGTTAAGTGTAGGTTCAAGACAAGCAAAGTTTGGCATAGAAAGTCATTAACAGGTCCGTACAAGAGCGCCACCAATGCCATTGCGGATTTCATGAAAAATACAAGCCCGGAAACTAACAGTTCCAAGGAACGGTGACATAATTTTGTGACCTCTTCGTAGGCAGAAGTACACGTTCAAACACTGGAGTTCCCCATTTGATCATTACCTTCGCCAAGAAGGTTATGTTTTGGTTACAAAATTTTTGTGTGTCCCAGTATGTAGGTTAATCTCATATAACTCGGGCAGCGTTCGGTATACCAAGGTTTTGTACGAAAATGGTTCACCTGGCACTTTCTGTCGCCGTGAGTGCAGAGGGGCGAGTGTGTGCGTGTGTGTATTTCCGGACAAGATAACTTTTGACGCTGTGGATAGTTATTTAGGGGTTTGGAAAACGACGGTTCGATAATGGGTGTCCTGGCGACAAGTTGTGGTACTGCAGCGGAGCGTCGAAGTTGGTGTTAAAGTTATCCTCAAGTGGCAGGTTCACGATTTTTGGCTAGTGGATACGTCTTTGGGCAGGGAGTAAGTCGTGTAAGTTTGCATTATTTTTGGTATGAACATACCTTAGGTTATGATTAAAATCCTGAAATGTATTATATGAAAATCTGGGCTTCATCTAAACAATTAATGAAGAAAAGGAATATTTCAATTGAACCTCAGATGTTGACCTATTTTCTGGGACACTCCAAGCCTCCTGGTTAGCAGCTGTATGCCATATGTGTACAGTTGGTGACAGGTTTGCCCCAGGTATGTTATTTTGCCTGCCACGATGTTTATTTGTTTGCGGATGAGAAGGGCCACTAATCTTTGTCCCAGTCTCATTATCACCAGGAAGTGCTAATTTGGAGAGTTTTATCCTAGAAATACAGGCAAAGTTGTTCCTGTATTAAGTACCTACCAGAAGTAAACGGCTGCATGAAACTGCGCATATAACGGTTGAAAATTCCCTTTTGTCCATCCCAACTGATTTCCAGTGTCAAAGTGATTAAAGCTTATTCATAAACAAGGCCAAGCCACCACGCTTTCACTTTTCCATGCCAAGTAAGGATCAACAAAATAAGGAGGAAAACACACATTCACGGTAGGTGCCTTAATACACGAGTAAGACCTATTAATTTAAAAGTCTTTGATAAGGGCATTATCCATAATAAGCCTTGATTGTTTGGTAAAGGTATGTGTTTCGTGGAACTATAGTTTGTAATCAGATCTATTTGGACAAGTGTAATCGTCCCGGAACGTACTCATACACCTTGGTTGACGATGCATTGACTTGTAACGGTATTCTTCTGTGGTTCACTGATGCCCTTTGTCGGACTTGCAGATAAGGCATTCGCTACTGATGTCCTATAGGCCCCGTATCATGACAGAGCAGGAAGTAGCTACAGGTATGTGTAACTTGAGTAACCGGATTAACCTGTGCATTATCTAGTCTGCAGTGCCACAAGTTAACATTCTTTCCACGCAAGGGCTTAGAACTTCAAGGAACCCAAGCTGCCTTGGTATCAGAACACCACCAAACCGGATATGATCGTGTTCATTTTTATAATAGGCCTCATCCTTCGTAAATATTTCCGTCGGTTCTGTCTAAGTGAGGCCGAGAACTTTTTTCAGGATTAACTGCGGTACTGCAAACTAAACAAATGTCGCGTCAGGTACAGATAACGTTTTGCTATCTTGACGGGGGCCGCCCTAAGATGCTTCCTGCCCTAAGATGCCACAGACTTTTTGCTGATCGTATTATGCATAAGTACGCCGTGTTTGTTGCCACTGACTATGATGATTAGAAAGGTAAATAAACCAAGTCCAAACAAACAACTGTTTTTTTTCCATTAAAAAATATTTACACATATTCACTTCCCTTTTTTTTGCAGGCAGAATTTTCACAATAATGTTGGTAACGCCGAATCACTGTGGTCACCTGTTACTAGGTATTGGTGGCTCGTGTCCCTAAATATACAACCTGTACAAAACAGTCACACAACTGTCATACACATATGAAATAAAGCTTCTCAAAACACTACACACTATTGGTCTTCAAATGTTTGTTGAGTAGAAGACCGGCCATAGAAAAACAACATAAGCATCACCGTCGTTGTTTGGCCAGGGAGTGTGGCCCCGAAGGTGGCAGACGAGCGAACGCCCAAAAGATTTGTTACTCTAACAATGATTCGTACCGTGCATAAAAATGAAACTTCACAGATTGGTGTCGAATATGTTTCCCAATACGTTCACAGAGTTTTTTTGTGATTTTGGCGTTGTCGTTTTTCGTAATGATTTTGTTAGTCGGACCGCAGCATTCAGTGCATTTCGCCCATTTCCCATGAAAACACGACCTGGATTGTGATAGATTGAGCCCTCCTCGCTGGAGACAAGAAGCACACACAATCACAATTCTACTGTCAAATGAAAGCTAATATCGTTTAGCTTTAAGTAGAATTTTTATTTATGTTTCTCTAAATTGGTCACCAGGCAGATTCCGAAGAGAGCAAATTACACAAGCGTGGCAAGTTAGGGCGCACTGTCTAACGCAGCTCAAAATCGGAAGTTATATTCACGATAACGTCCTCGGTGTTTGCCAGTTGTAACGCGGAGGGTGAAGGGTTCATGAACCGTATGAATGCATTCCTTATCCAAGTATGGTCTTTAGATGAATGTGTTAAAAATTCATTGATCTAAACTTGACCACTTTTTGGCAACTAGTGATGGAGCACCGTGAGTTCGAGTGCGTAAAAAAGCGTAACATCTTAGGGCGGCCCCCGTTAGTTACACACGTCTTGCTTTTTAAACGTCTTTGCCCCAAGCTTTCCCTACCTTGTGGCAGTTCTACGATTACTCCTTTGCGAAGAAAAGATCATTAACTTTCTCAAAGGCTTGTCACTGATGTTTGACATATGCTTCAAGCTGAGAGCAAAAATGATCAAACAAAACTCACCTATGGTGTTCCCGTGTAGTATTCCCGCCTCAAGCGCCAGGTACAGATAACGTTTTGCTACCTTAGTTACACGTCTTGCTTTTTAAACGTCTTTGTCCCAAGCTTTCCCTACCTTGTGGCAGTTCTACGATTACTCCTTTGCGAAGAAAAGACCATTAAATTTTTCAACGGCTTGTCACTGATGTTTGATCATTTTTGCTTGAGCAAAAATGATCAAACAAAACTCACCTATGGTGTTCCCGTGTAGTATTCCCGCCTCAAGCGTCAGGTACAGATAACGTTTCTCTCGGCTATCTTAGTTACACGTCTTGCGTCTTTAACCCCAAGCTTTCCCTACTTAAAACCTTTGAAAATCCTTCTTTTCTTTGGAAATTTTTGCCCAACCTTGAAGGTTTTTTTTTGTTAGAAGTGACAGGTAGGGTCTGATCTTTCCTAATTTGGTCAAAATTTCTTCAGTTAACAGTAGGGACAGATCTGAGTTGTTGGGTCCTGCGGATGGCAGTAAAACTGGGTCAAAGGTGTAAGGTTTGTTTTCTTTTGTCAGCTGTGCTGCGTGAACGAGCCGAACAACCCCCTGTTTTCTTTGCATGTTTCTCAAGTATTCCCTTGTGACTAACTGCTGGAGAAGAATTTTTAAGATTGAAATAAAGGTAAGTACTTTTACAAGGACTTGTTTCACTGTCTCTTATGCTAGGTTTAAATGGGAGCAAGCAACGTTGATGTCTGAACTGTACTGGGGATGCCAAATGGGCAGAATTCATGTTTTCTACAATTAAAAGTTAAGAGGGGAGAGTTCTAAGACAACAAAATATTAAAGCTTTCTGACATTCGATGAGCAGAAATAGACAAAAATATTAGCCCAACTGAGTAGCATATGTTCGATTGGCAAAGATTCACGGAATTATGCATAAATTAGTCCGCGCGTGCGCAGTTGTATCATTCCTTTGGAGGGTGAAATTTCTCGAGAAGGGATTGACGGATCGTCATGATATTTGGAATGTAGATAGCTTCGGATATGCCTTCTGTAATTAAGGACTATCAATGCAAATCAGGGGCTAATTTGCATAATTAATGAGGACAGTTTATTAATCCACATCATTTCATAATAGGACACTCAAACATGACTAATGTAACTCAAACATGACTTATGTAACTGAAATATAGAGAAATATCGACAGACACCCATCGTACAAATTGTTACCTAGTTTGCACAATTCATGAGAAAGTGTTATAATAGCATAATGTCAAAGGATGAGAATTTAATTCTTGCGACATTTGGCATTATAATGGTAAGCTGCAAAAACTGCAAACTGGAGTTTAGTAGAAAATGCCCCTTGCTAAGACTTTTATATTCATATGAGCATTTTGTTATTTAGATAGAGAAGATATGATTTATGCAAAAGAGGACCTCATTTGTGGAATCAATGAGAAACATTTACAATAGGTCACTCCTCACTCATAAGAAAGTCAAACCTCCTTTCTTGTTGTCAGCAAGGCCCTACAAACATTAATCGCGTAAAATGCATATTCATACAGTCAGGCGAATGGATAGAACACGAAAAGTAAAGCACACCAACACCAACAATCATTCATACTTCTAAACAATAAAACCGTCGCCATGGCAATAATTTTCGCATCAGTTTTTGGGCTTCCTGGAAGATGACATCCATATAGCTTACAGAAACACAATCACTAAGAATATCTAACTTTTAAAACGCTGTCTTTTGTCATTGCACGTCCTGTTCGTACGTCATGTTGAAGACATTTGAAAGTAGGGTTTGATCCAGAATTTTCAGACGGTTGAATTGTATAGCGCTTCTGACTGTATCTGAACCGTTTTTCACCATCAGCTTGTGTTTCTTTTTCAAAACGTATTCCCAGTCCTGCCATTCCATTCTCAGCTTTAGGCACAAGTGCGGATCTATATCAAACTGATCGTGCCAAGCTGTTCTCGGAATTGTCTGCCTTCCCGCTGCATTGTTAACTTCCCACGTAGTAACTAGCGTTACATTTGGTACCTTCTTGATTGCTGCCCTAGCTCTACGAGTGACCAGTCTCTTCTGAACTTCGAATTCCAGGATTGCCTTGGTACAGTATGTGGTCATTGACTGCAGTACGTTTTCAAAATGGCGCACCTCTTGGTGAAAATCGTTGTCCTCGTCTTGAATTTTCTGCCAAAGCGTCGCATTGAAATGATCATACAAAAAATAATCCACATTGCTCCAGCGACGATGAGCCTCAACTAAACTTGCATTTTCTGTTGTAGGTTTTGTATATTTCCGTAGATTTTTGGGACTAACGTTATACAGAATGTCTTTTAACTTCCAGCACATCATCCGCCTCAACAATACAAGCGATTCGCTGAAGTGCTCTAAAATAAGAACCAAATCAATTTCTCTAGCTATCTTTTGAACAAACTCATCGACAGAGGATCGGTCATCAAAAAGTCCTGGAGGGAATCCAAGATCGTACGCCATGAAGTTCTTGGAAAGGGTGTGAGGTGCTTTTGACCGGGCAACGAGAGGAATTTGGTATTTTTCGGGATCCTTCAGGAACGAAGCAACAGGGTCTACTCGAGCTCCTTTCAATTCAGGGAACCTTTTGGCAAGGCCATACCAGTTGAAAACAGATCTGAGTTGAGCTAGTGGATGTCTAAGAATGGCGATGTAGACAGTATCGGGAGGCATGATGTGATCTAACAACTTCCTATGATAGACAGTGTGATCAACTAGAAGGTTAAATGTGCCGTCCGCCGACGGAATGAAGTCTTCTCGTTTGAAGATGTTGGGCCAGCCGATGTCACTCTTGATATTCATTGGAAGAACGAAGGTCAGGTTGTGTTCGTAGCCGAAGCGTTGGAAGATGCAGGTTGCTGTTGTTCCTCCTGCTTTGTGTACCTTCACGAACACGAAGTTTTGCTTGACGTCACAGATTTCTTCACCACGTGTGCCGGAAAATTTCCTGTTAATGAATTATGAAGGAAATTGGTCACTAGTAATACTTTCTGATGCGTTTCCGAACAGTCGTTATCTCATCTTCTTTACTTGTTTATTACTGATACATGTAATACATATAGAAAGTTTATTTGCAAGTTCATGTTCGGAGGCTAATTGCAAGTACATGGTGGAAACATAGGAGACATACATTTCAGTGATAAACATTAGTGTAAAAAGTGGCTAGATCTACTCAAATCCTTGTGTTAATTATTTCTAAACGGGTTTAGGTTGACTTCTTTTTTTGGAAGCAGACTCTGAGTAAGGTGATATAATATGAATATTACACCAGGACTTAGAATTTAAAAAAATACACTCTATCTAGATCAGGATATCTGCACTCGACATGAGGGGGATACAGACACAGTCACGCTTGGGACAGTTTGATTTGGGGAACCTTGCCTTCGAGCTACAAACTTCATGACTATATTAATGAAGCGCAAGTTACAGTACCTGTTGGGCATCTTGTGAGGTGGCGCCCAGTTTGAACTCGGCATGCTGTCCTCATACATGTTTGTGGAAATGAAGCCGATCCCAACGAAGACGAGGAAACCCAAAAAAGTGCAGCCCCAAAACGCCGTAGTCATTCGCGAGCTCGCCATGTGAGTCACCATGTCTGCAACTTTGATGATCCTATATTTAGAAAATACCGTTAGATTATTGCAGTTCCAGAGCAAGCTGCCGGCTTTTGTTTGGGGGGGGGGGGGGGATGTGTTGTTGCTTGAGCAAAAATGATCAAACAAAACTCACCTATGGTGTTCCCGTGTAGTATTCCCGCCTCAAGCGCCAGGTACAGATAACGTTTTGCTACCTTAGTTACACGTCTTGCTTTTTAAACGTCTTTGCCCCAAGCTTTCCCTACCTTGTGGCAGTTCTATGATTACTCCTTTGCGAAGAAAAGACCACTGACTTTCTCAACGGCTTGTTACTGATGTTTGATCATTTTTGCTTGAGCAAAAATGATCAAACAAAACTCACCTATGGTGTTCCCGTGTAGTATTCCCGCCTCAAGTGTCAGGTACAGATAACGTTTCTCTCGGCTATCTTAGTTACACGTCTTGCGTCTTTAACCCCAAGCTTTCCCTACTTAGAACCTTTGAAAATCCTTCTTTTCTTTGGAAATTTTTGCCCAACCTTGAAGGTTTTCTTTTTGTTAGAAGTGACAGGTAGGGTTTGATCTTTCCTATTTTGGTCAAAATTTCTTCAGTTAACAGTAGGGACAGATCTGAGTTATTGGGTCCTGCGGATGGCAGTAAAACTGGGTCAAAGGTGTAAGGTTTGTTTTCTTTTGTCAGCTGTGCTGGGTGAACGAGCCGAACAACCCTCTGTTTTCTTTGCATGTTTCTCAAGTATTCCCTTGTGACTAACTGCTGGAGAAGAATTTTTAAGATTGAAATAAAGGTAAGCACTTTTACAAGGACTTGTTTCACTGTCTCTTATGCTAGGTTTCAATGGGAGCAAGCAACGTTGATGTCTGACCTGTACTGGGGATGCCAAATGGGCAGAATTCATGTTTTTTACACTTAAAAGTTAAGAGGGGAGAGTTCTACGACACACAACAAAATATTAAAGCTTTCTGACATTCAATGAGCATATGACAGCAATCAATCAAACAGGTGTCTGTAAGGGCCAGGGTGGGCATCGCAAGCCTAGCTGGGAGCATAGTGGCTAAGGCAGGGCAGCAGAGTAACAACATTTTTTTTTATAATTTAGGGCAATCCTATAAACTTGAGCAGGTTTCTCCAAGAATCTCAGACTTTATCCAGGCAGAGAATAGGATTCACTTTTCTGAGCTACCATGCCGCAGAGGAACAAAGTCAGCGAAAAGCGTCAGAGCGTCAGGTTCAAGATGTGCGACACACCATGGAACCAAGGTGAGAAGATCCCTCATGCTGAACGGGCAGATCCACCAACCAACCATAGGCCGACAGAAGAACAGTACAATCTCACGGTCAACACAGACAGAGATGGAGAACCAATAGGCCAGCTGCTCCACAATACCAGGGAAATAGGGGTGATTTCTCAAATTATTACATCGGTAATGAAAAAAGCTACCACGAAAAAAAGAACCCAAGGATCAAACACGTTCTAACCATAAAATGCATATGACTATCAACCACGCAAAATGTGAACAGTATGCTATATCAAACCAACCTCAGTACTGGAAACACAAAGCCCGAACGAGATGGCGTATTCCGACGAGGACAACATCTGCTTGACGATATTCAATTAACTCAAGGCTTAATGTGCGATCATAACGAAGACCTGAACCACTTTACCGGACGGCGTAGGGGTGAAAAAAACTGAAATTATTACATCCATGATAAAAACAGCTACCACGAAAAAAAAGAACGTGCGTCATTTCGCAACGGAGTAACAGACGACATGCCAAACCACATACGATTGCGACAAACGGAACATAGAGTTATAGGTGCGAACACTCAACGCATAAAGTGATCACAAGACTCTGTCGCTGGAGGTTACCCTCCAGTCACAGAGTAATAACATATTGTGCACATTGTACACACAAATTGGTATTGAATAAACAGTTGTAATGCATGGCCAGGCGTGTTATTGATATCTAGCGTTGAATTTGGAAGGACATGAGCAGCATAAACATTTCTACTTAACTTAGAAGCCGAATATAAGCGAAAATGTATTGCAATATGTAAAAAAAAGTTCAAAATGTGCTTAAAAATAAATCTTCTGGTAATCATCTTAGGAACGACACAATGAGAAACAAGTAATAAAGGGAAATAAACTGACCTCAACTCTTGGTCTTCCATACTGTATGGCATTGTATTGCATCATTTGCATGCAGCAGAACGTTCTTTTTTTCACCTGAGTATGCAATTTTTTTTCGTGGTAGATAGCTTATGATACGAACTGGTGCAGGCTTTGGACCCCTAGCAGCTTTCTATGAAACTGCAGGGGCGTTTGTGTAAAAATAATGAGGACAATCCACTGTATTTCATAACAGGATACTCAAACATATGACAAATGTAGCAGAAATAGACAAAAATATTAGCCCAACTGAGTAGCATATGTTCGATTGGCAAAGATTCACGGAATTATGCATAAATTTGTCCGCAGTTGTATCATTCCTTTGGAGGGTGAAATTTCTCGAGAAGGGATTGACGGGTCGTCATGATATTTGGAATGTAGATAGCTTCGGATATGCCTTCTGTAATTAAGGACTATCAATGCAAATCAGGGGCTAATTTGCATAATTAATGAGGACAGTTTATTAATCCACATCATTTCATAATAGGACACTCAAACATGACTAATGTAACTCAAACATGACTTATGTAACTGAAATATAGAGAAATATCGACAGACACCCATCGTACAAATTGTTACCTAGTTTGCACAATTCATGAAAAAGTGTTCTAATAGCATAATGTCAAAGGATGAGAATTTAATTCTTGCGACATTTGGCATTATAATATTTAGATAGTGAAGATGATCGACTGATATGATTTATGCAAAAGAGGACCTCATTTGTGGAATCAATGAGAAACATTTACAATAGGTCACTCCTCACTCATAAGAAAGTAGACCTCCTTTTTTGCTTTCAGCGATGCCTACAAACATTAATCGCGTAAAAAACATATTCATACAGCCAGGCTAATGGATATAACACGAATAGTAAAGCACACCAACACCAACAACCATTCATACTTATAAACAATAAAACCGTGGCCATGGCAATAATTTTCGTACGCTGCGCATGCATTATCCATAAAGCTTACAGAAACTAACACAAGCACTAAGAATATCTAACTTTTAAAACGCTGTCTTTTGTCATTACACGTCCTGTTCCTAAGTTATGTTGAAGACATTTGACAGTAGGGTTTGATCCAGAATTTTCAGATGGTTGAATTGTATAGCGCTTCTGACTGTATCTGAACCGTTTTTCACCATCGGCCTGTGCACATGTTTCTTTTTCAAAACGTATTCCCAGTCCTGCCATTCCATTTTCAGCTTTAGGCACAAGTGCGGATCTATGTCAAACTGATCGTGCCAAGCTGTTCTCGGAATTGTCTGCCTTCCCGCTGTATTGTTAACTTCCCACGTAAAAACTGGCGTCACATTTGGTACCGTCTTGTTTGCTGCCCTAGCCAGGATTGCCTTGGTACAGTATGTCGCCATTGACTGCAGTACGTTTTCAAAATGGCGCACCTCTTGGTGAAAATCGTTGTCCTCGTCTTGAATTTTCTGCCAAAGCGTCGCATTGAAATGATCATACAAAAAATAATCCACATTGCTCCAGCGACGATGAGCCTCAACTAAACTTGCATTTTCTGTTGTCGGTTTTGTATAGTTTCGCAGATTTTTGGGATTGACGTTATACAAAATGTCTTTCAGCTTCCAACACATCATCCGCCTCAGCAATACCAGCGATTCGCTGAAGTGCTCTAAAATAAGAACCAAATCAATTTCCCTGGCTATCTTTTGAACAAACTCATCGACAGAGGATCGGTCATCAAAAAGTCCCAGAGGGAATCCAAGGTCGTACGCCATGAAGTTCTTGGAAAGGATGAGAGATGCTTTTGACCGGGTAACGTAAGGAATTTGGTATTTTTCGGGATCCTTCAGGATACAATAGATACAATCTTAACATCTCTTACTAGTAAAATAATGTGATAAGGGGTTGCTATCACATTATTTCACTAATAGAGACCATCTATATATCTCTTACTAGTAAAATAATGTGATAAGGGGTTGCTATCACATTATTTCACTAATAGATACAATCTTAACATCTCTTACTAGTAAAATAATGTGATAAGGGGTTGCTATCACATTATTTCACCGATAGATACAATGTTAACATCTCTTACTAGTAAAATAATGTGATAAGGGGTTACTATCACATTATTTCACTAATAGATACAATCTTAACATCTCTTACTAGTAAAATAATGTGATAAGGGGTTGCTATCACATTATTTCACTAATAGATACAATCTTAACATCTCTTACTACTAAAATAATGTGATAAGGGTTTTCTATCACATTATTTCACTAATAGATACAATCTTAACATCTCTTACTAGTAAAATAATGTGATAAGGGGTTGCTATCACATTTTTTCACTAATAGACACAATCTATATATCTATTTCTAGTAAAAAAAATGTGATAGTGGGATGCTTCAAGATGGATGCGCTATATGTCAAGAGTACAGCTCCGCGGCATGTCTTGAATAAATGAATGAGCGAATGAATGATTGAATGAATAAACAAACGAATGAATGAAGGAATTCCGCGCAGTGACAACCATACACTGATGATATATTCATCTGCTTTGCAACGAATTGAAAACAGATGTATGGCTAGTGTATTCACCAACTTGGCCAAGCAGATGTAAGCGCCCCAGTCTGTACAGATTTTGCGCCTTTTTTTCTTGTCTTTTTCCTTCTTCCGTAAAACCCAACGACCTACATTTTCGTGCACAGTTCCAACAGGACTATAACAGTATACGCAGGGCGCAACACGCGTTGCCCACGTATTCATCCAGCAGTATGACGACACTCGTGTAATAACTTAAACTGGCCCACTCACCAACCCTTATCACGTTTTCTTTTTCACTAGTATAGTGTACGGAAGCTTACCAGGGAACTAATGTGAGAGGGCCGTGCTCTCACGCTGGTTTACCAATAGACGATATTGTTTCTTCTAACTAGTGAATGAAGGAAGGGTTTAATGATATTGTACATCTAAAACTTTCGCGCAATGACGCGCAATGACAATCATTCACATATATACTTAACTGGCCTTTTTCTTCCCTTGTAGCGAAATGAAAACAGATGTATGGCTACTGTATTCACCAACTTGGCCAACTTCTTGTAAACGTTGCGTCTTTTCCTTGTCTTTCTTGTCAATCGCTCGTCCGCACATCATTTTGTGTCGCTCACATGGGTCCTATCACACCATGAAATTCATACAATGTGTCCAGATCTTCCCACGATTCTGCCTAAGTATGACCTAACTGGCCAAGCAAATGTAAGTGCCCCAGTCTGTACAGATTTTGCGCCTTTTTTCTTGTCTTTTTCCTTCTTCCGTAAAACCCAACGACCTACATTTTCGTGCACAGTTCCAACAGGACTATAACAGTATACGCAGGGCGCAACACGCGTTGCCCACGTATTCATTCAGCAGTACGACGACACTCGTGTAATAACTTAAACAGGCCCACTCACCAACCCTTATCACGTTTTCTTTTTCACTAGTATAGTGTACGGAAGCTTACCAGGGAACTAATGTGAGAGGGCCGTGCTCTCACGTTGGTTTACCAATAGACGATATTGTTTACTATATCTTCTGTATGCTTCATGTTGCAATTAGCCCTCTGGCAAGAACTTGCAAATAAAGTACTCACACGCGTACGCGTATTGTAAAGACAATTTATTACGAAGCCGTGAAGGAGCGTGGGTCAGAAGGGAGTGTGGATAGTGTGCAGTCTACGAGTTGCAAGATATACAGACATGCATTCACAAAACTAGGAACCGACAAGTGAAGGAGGGAGGCAGAAATACCCCCCCCCCCCCCAGGAGGAGTGACATGGTTATAAACATTACTTCATTAGTACATGTATAAAATGTGTTTCTACCACGTCTCTATTACATTGATTCAATAGTTAGAAGAAACGATAGT
This sequence comes from Branchiostoma floridae, assembly GCF_000003815.2. Classification (NCBI taxonomy): domain Eukaryota; kingdom Metazoa; phylum Chordata; class Leptocardii; order Amphioxiformes; family Branchiostomatidae; genus Branchiostoma; species Branchiostoma floridae. The sequence continues at coordinate 20,530,002 of NC_049987.1, read as the reverse complement.
GTCTACTAGTAAATCAATGTGAGAGCACGGCCCCATCACATTAGTTCACTGGTAAGCTTCCACTACTAGTGAAACAAGAAATCTTTTTAAAAAAGCTGTGCCTTGCCGCGTGGTAGGAATATCGTCAGGAAAAGGTAGGTCGGCACTTCAAGCCCGGCAAGGCAAAATGCTGTGCCTTGGCGTGCAGTAAGGATAATTTGCTTGTCTGCTAAATACGTATTATTAAAATTTTGACACTAGAAACCACGAAAATGAGAAAATCTTACGATTATAAACCAGACTGGTCAGAAGCACGCTCATACCCAGGCTGTCTTTTCTATATCAAACCGCTAGTGGCCTACTCTCCAAGCAGAGGTTGAATCGCGCAGATATGGTAGTAGTCGGAAAAATTAAAAGAGCGCCCGTGTAATTTTTCCGACTACTAACTATATCTGGTTTCTGGAACAACAGTCCTGTGTTTCTGTTACAGCCAAGTTCTGCACACAACAAGGATACACCTCATCCTGTCTTAAACATTTCTGGAATAACAGTCCTGTGTTTCTGTTACAGTTTTGAACACACCATAGATACACCTCGTCCTGTCGTACACGTTTCTAGAACAACAGTCCTGTGCTTCTGTTACATTTCTGCACACAGCATAACTACACCTCGTCCTGTCGCATACGTTTCCGGAACAACAGTCCTGCGTTTCTGTTACTGTTCAGCACACAACACATACACTATATGGCCGCACGAGGGCTACTAGCGGTGTAATAGCAAAGACAGCCCTTCCCCTGGGACAAAGAAGCAAACCAACCGAACAAACCGTGGTTTCCATATAGTTTTGTTTGTGGCCTGATTACAATCTACGCCTGGCGCGGCGCTGGGCATGAGCGTGCTTCTGACCTATCTGGTTTCTTTTAGTTGGATGCGCTATTTGACACGAGTACAGCGGTCCTCTCACTGGTAAGCTTCCGTACTCTATACTAGTGAAAAAGAAAACGTGATAAGGGTTGGTGAGTGGGCCAGTTTAAGTTATTACACGAGTGTCGTCATACTGCTGGATGAATACGTGGGCAACGCGTGTTGCGCCCTGCGTATACTGTTATAGTCCTGTTGGAACTGTGCACGAAAATGTAGGTCGTTGGGTTTTACGGAAGAAGGAAAAAGACAAGAAAAAAAGGCGCAAAATCTGTACAGACTGGGGCGCTTACATCTGCTTGGCCAAGATGGTGAATACACCAGCCATACATCTGTTTTCAATTCGTTGCAAAGCAAGAAAAATGCCAGTTGAATATATCTCATCAGTGTACGATTGTCACTGCGGGGAAGTTTTAGTTGCACAATGTCATTGAACCATTCATTCCTTCATTCGTTCGTTCATTTATTCATTCATTAATTCAAGACATGCCGCGGAGCTGTACTCTTGACATATAGCGCACCCAACTGGAAGAATACCACTATCACATTATTTTACTTGAAGAGATGTTAAGATTGCATCTATTAGTGAAATAATGTGATAGCAACCCTTATCACATTATTTTACTAGTAAGAGATATATAGATGGTCTCTATTAGTGAAATAATGTGATAGAAACCCCTTACCACATTATTTTACTAGTAAGAGATATATGGATGGTCTCTATTAGTGAAATAATGTGATAGCAACCCCTTACCACATTATTTTACTAGTAAGAGATATATGGATGGTCTCTATTAGTGAAACAATGTGATAGCAACCCCTTATCACATTATTTCACTAGTAAGAGATATATATAGATGGTCTCTATTAGTGAAATAATGTGATAGCAAACCCTTATCACATTATTTTACTAGTAAGAGATATATGGATGGTCTCTATTAGTGAAATAATGTGATAGCAACCCCTTACCACATTATTTTACTAGTAAGAGATATATGGATGGTCTCTATTAGTGAAACAATGTGATAGCAACCCCTTATCACATTATTTCACTAGTAAGAGATATATGGATGGTCTCTATTAGTGAAACAATGTGATAGCAACCCCTTACCACATTATTTTTCTAGTAGAGATATATGGATGGTCTCTATTAGTGAAACAATGTGATAGCAACCCCTTATCACATTATTTCACTAGTAAGAGATATATAGATGGTCTCTATTAGTGCAATAATGTGATAGCTACCCCTTATCACATTAATTTACTAGTAAGCGATATATAGATGGTCTCTATTAGTGAAATAATGTGATAGCAACCCCTTATCATATTATTTCACTAGTAAGAGATGTTAAGATTGTATCTATTAGTGAAATAATGTGAGAGCACCTCACTATCACATTATTTTACTAGTAAGAGATTGTTAAATGGTCTCTATTAGTGAAATAATGAGATAGCAGCCCACTATCACATTATTTTACTAGTAAGAGATGTCGGTATATTAGTGAAATAATGTGATAGCAACCCTTTATCCCATTATTTTACTAATAAAGGTTAAAAGATTGGTCTTAATTTGTGTCTACTAGAGAAAAAATGGGATAGCACCCCTCTATCACATTATTTCACTAGTATATAGACATTTATTGAAATAACCACTAAAAACCAAGTTATCACAACTTTTCCAACTATCACGTTTTCTGTCCTAAAATACTATTCAGGGCTAAATAAATGTGTTAAATAATCAAGTCTCAGCTGCAGGGAACTCTGCAGCAGCTAGAGGCCACCAATCAGCAACACGCCACCAGCTTGCAGCAACTAGAGACCACCAATCAGCAACAAGCCACCAGCTTGCAGCAACTAGAGACCACCAATCAGCAACAGGCCAGCAGTTTGCAGCTACTGGAAGGAACTCTGCAGCATCAATCAGCAACCTTACAGGAATACGCCACATACCTGCAGCAACTTCAAGGTAACGAGTTAAGTTAAACTGTTGTGAAAATACAAACTTGGAATATAAGTCTGTAGCATATATCATATGTATAACTTTATTGCACAACAATTGTACGAGGTACAAAGTATGGCATCTACATAACTACAGTGCTATAACTTAACTTAGGGCTTATCTAACTAATACAGGAGTTGTAGTATGGGATAAGTTTCTTACAATCATATCATATATGGCCGTTTTGATAGCGTTTCTACCCATCCTTGCCCTCAGACAAGGTAACCGGCCTTCGCACCTGCAAGGAACTTCTCAACAACGGCCACAATACCAGTGGAGTCTACATGATCTACCCTGAAGGAGGAGGGATCAGCCCCATCCATGTCTACTGTGACATGGACACTGACGAGGGAGGGTGGACGGTAATTGATGACATCATATGTATTTGATCCGGCTTTTTAACTCAATAAATGCACGAGCTGTCTTTATTTGAAAATCCATTTCCTTAATTCCTCACTTAAACCCAACACCTATCCGATCCAACCTGCCATCTTATTTTTGTTCATCAGATACACGCGACTGTGGGTCACTCCAAATGATCTTACATGCTCTGGGTTAGCTATGGTATTCTTCTTCTTACCTTGAGCCCTCTGGATGCCCAAAGTCCAGAAAAGGGGTTGACCTACGTATTTTCACACGTCTTTCATCTTGTATTTGTATGTCTGATTCTGAACCCCTTCAATTTTTCTGGTTATCAGGTGTTCCAGAGAAGGCAAGATGGTTCAGTAGATTTCTACCTGGATTGGCAGGCCTACAAGACAGGGTTTGGGGACCTGAGAGGAGAATTCTGGCTGGGTAGGTAAAATCGCTCGTCAGTTTGTGCCAATTGTGTGTTTTCTATACAAGAATTTAGAGCAACCAGTAATCTTAAATAACACAAAATAATTCCATCAGGTAACGACAACCTGCACCACCTGACGGCACAGGGAGGGTACGAGCTGAGGGTGGACCTGAAAGACTTCGAGGGAAACTCGGCCTATGCCAAGTACAGCAACTTCAGGGTGGAGGACGAAGGGAACCTGTACAGGCTGACCGTGGAGGGATATTCAGGAACTGCAGGTATAACCACAAGGGCTACTGCTACATGCACACATGTACACACGTACTGTTATATGACTGAGTGTGTATCAAAATCACCAACATAAGAAACAAGCATGCATTATTTTCCTGCACTTTGGTCATTTGTCAG
>NC_049987.1:20516546-20525814 GCF_000003815.2 Branchiostoma floridae | reverse complement strand
GCCAGCTTTACGTACTGCGACAAGAGTAATAATTCTTGTAACAAAGCATAATTTGACACCAAAAGGCAGTTTAAATGTGGTCTTATAATTCTAATAGGCAAGCCAAAATTGATTGCCTTTCTTTGAAGGTTGTCTTGATGAAATTCATTTTGTTTCAGGAGATGGTATGGCTGTACATTCAGCCATGATCTTCTCAACCAAGGATAACGGACATGATATTCACGACTGTGCCCAGAGGTTCAAGGGAGGCTGGTGGTACAACCAGTGTCATCATGCCAACCTAAATGGCCTGTACCATGGTGGAGCTCACCAGTCTTATGCAGATGGGGTTAACTGGGGATTATGGAAGGGCCAGTACTATTCTCTCAAACACACGGAGATGAAAATCAGGCCTCGTTAGATCCACCTGGTCTCGGCTTGTGTTTTTATTTATGACCAAACCGTGATTTAGGGTAATTTAGTAAAATCGAATCACAGGGACCTTAACACTCTACCTACTGATTTCTGTCGAAACTTATAAACAATCCATACATGTATGCACCATTAGAATATTACATGTTAAATATGATATGGCTACCATGGGAAACATCACCAGTACTTAGTGTCAAACGTACAAGACAAAACCTCTTGTTGAAAGGTACCCTGAAAATATATTCCGATGTACGCATTGATAAAAGAATAAACTCTTCATTCTCAGCTGCGATGTTTGTGCTTCCTTTTTCACTTGAGATACGGAGGGATTGTATAGATAACAATTTATGGTCGAAAACAGACGTCATTTAAGGTAGAGCAAATATTGATCACTGCACACTAAAAGAAGTGTTTATCGAAGTTGACAAAAATGTATGTAAACACGACGATTTTGAAACATTTCACAGGATTACAATCTGGTCATCTTTGAGTATAATTGTAATACGTGTTGATGTAAACCGACATTAACATGTAGCAACATTGCATCCAGCTCTTCAAATATACCAGTGATCCATCGCTACACAAGAATCTGATCACAATGATCAAATAAACCAGTCATTCATTCACTCAAGAATGTGTAGTTGAAAACAGTTTTTATTAAGACGCCGTCCATTGGTTAACGCTGTGTCATTATTGCGCCGCTCATTATTGACAAGTAACATCATGGAAAGGTTGGTGTTTTTTGCTCTCCTCGCATTGCTGCAACAAGGTGGTGCAGCAAATGTCAAGCACCTTCCCGAGATTGTTCACCAGGAGACGGCAGAGGAGAGGGAAGTTGCCGGGCAGATTACAGTACACTGCCCCTCCCAGCCGAGCCAAGCTTTGGATCATCTCCTGCTGTACCTAAGTGCACAGGACAGCCTGGAGGGACAGGTTGAGCAGCTGAAGAACAGGACAGACAGCCTCGATGGACAGCTGCAGCAACTAGCTCAGCAAGAACTGGCCGAAGTTAGTATACATAGTTCATGTCATGTTATCTTTCCTAGTACGCAAACAAGGGACGAAATGTTTTACCAAGTACAGTGGCACGAAGTACAGTGGTCTGAAGGACTCTGAAAAGACTCTGAAGCAATATTATGGGCAGCTTTTATGCATGCGTTTGCGTGCAAACAAGTAAAACATGGCAGATACTCTGACACTTGTCAGTGATTCCCGTTAAACGTAATTTAATCTTGATTTCATATGAAGAGATAAAAACACTCTCAACAGCATAAGGCATACTGAGTGCACGTGAAGAAAGGAAAAAGAACACATGAAACAAGAGGTACTAAACACAAGTGAACTTGAACAGGATGGTGTTCATGGACATCAACATACAGATGTAGCTATTTTCTGATCAGTTTTATCCGAAGTTAAATGAAAGTATCTTTCATACAGTTCCAGACCGAAGCTGATCTCAAGGCCACCGTTGAGGCTCTTCAGGCGACAGTCAGCAGCCAGGACAGCATCATCCAGCAGCAGACTGCAACTTTACAGCAGCTTCAGGGAACTCTGCAGCAACTAGAGGCCACCAATCAGCAACAAGCCAGCAGCTTGCAGCAACTAGAGGCCACCAATTAGCAACAAGCCAGCATGTTGCAGCAAATGAATATCACTATCCAGCAACAGGAAGCAATCCTACAGCACCAGGAGGCAATCCTGCAGCACCATGACGCAACCCTGCAGCACCATGACGCAACGCTGCAGCATCAGGCAGCAACCCTGCAGTATCATGACGCAATCCTGCACTGATTACTGCGCCTAGGTCGTTTAAAGCGACTGTGCAAGAACAGGAAATAATGCCGACTCGCTACTTCTTGTAATGATCTTTACTAAAGGTCCCGTCTCTCTTTCAGGGGATTCATGTTCAAGCATGCATCAATGTTCTTCTTGACCGAAAATAGAGACAATCATAGTTGTGAAGGCGACTGTGCTGAGAGATACAAAGGAGCTTGGTGGTACAACAGATGTCATTATGTCAACCTAAATGGCCTGTGTCATGGTGGAGCCCAACAGTCCTACGACTATGGGGTTAACTGGGGATCATGGAAGAGTCAGTACTATTCCCTTAAACACACTTAGATGAAGCCTCGCTAGATTCATTACTAATTGTCAAACATAAATCTAGACTGGCCAGTTGCCAATCTGTGTGACGCTGCCATTAGTACATTATAATGCTCTGAGAAATCTGCTGAGGAATGTTCTTTTGTATGGATTTACAGATATGTGAACCCCCTTAATTCATCATACCATAGCAGTACAACATACCATAGCAGATGGTTAATTTCAAAACGATATATATCACTAGATATTGTGAAGATTAGAAGGAAAGACAGTTTCTTGTGGCTCCCACATGACACTGGAGATGGACACTGCATATTTGCTTGCGACCTTTTCACAAAGTAAAATAGGAACACATCAGCATCAACTCTTACAAAATTTTCGTTTAATTCTGTAATTAGTCTGTCATCTGTAAGTCATTGGACTGGTTGTACAGCCCAATGGGTTGCATTAAACGTTATTGACAGAAAGTGTTGTAAACTCAGTGAATTAGTACTTCAGTATTCTAATTGGACTAAACTGCTACCTGGTCTAGACATCAATAAAATAATCAGTCATTCCTGTGATATAATTTAGTGCCATTCTGGCACGTTCTGCATGGACACATTTATTGAGATGAAGAACCGTCCGTACTCAATAACGGTGTGGTACACAGAAACACACGTTATACCTGTATTTCAACGATCCGCCGCCGCACAAGAATGTGTAGTGGACAGTCTTCTTTGAGCTTTTGTCAACAATGTGCTGAATAAATGTCCCACACGGCTCACACTACCCATTTCTGACAAGACGTTAGACCATGAGTAAGGTGGTGTTTCTGGCTCTCCTCGCCCTTCTGCAACAAGGAGGTGCGGCGAACGTCAAGACCCTCCCTGAGATAGTCCACCATGAGACGGCAGGAGGAAACAGTGAAGTCACTGGACAGATTACACTGCACTGTCCGGCTCAGCCAGCTCCGTCCTGTCCGGCTCTAGATCATCTCCTGCTGTTACTCAGTACACAGGACAGCCTGGAGGGGCAGATTGAACAGCTGAAGAACAGGACAGACAGCCTCGATGGACATCTGCAGCAACTAGCACCGCAAGAGCTGACTGAAGTAAGTACATCTATTGAGAAAGCGGATTTCGAGTTAGTTTCGTAACTTCAGTACAAAGCTTAAGGTACACATTTTTCTACCCAGTGCCCATCCCCACGAGACACTGTCTCTCGACACATCTTCAAGCTATAGTTTTCATCTACCTTGTTGTAAATGTTCAAATCCCTAGCATAAAAGAATGTTTCTATTCATAAGTATGTTAGTCTTAGCGACTTACACACTTAACTTCGATCGACCTCCCCCAGGGCCAGAAATGGACAATAAATTATTTCTCAATACATTATTTCTTAATGACCTTTGCTATGCTCCATACAAATGGAACAAATAGTTTGCTTCTTTGTGTTTGCCGTCCTTATTTTAGCAAATTGCATTTTCTTCGTTCTTATATCATGACACAGCAGCCCAACATATAACGTTACGCTTTAGGCTTAATGAATATCCACTATAGAATGGAACGCCCTATACAGCCTTACATGTATGTGCGGAAACGTATACAAAAGAGAGAACACCGGAATCAATACAAGATAATGATGTTTGTACAGAATCAAACACATTCAACCCATTGAATATGTAATTTTTAGGGCATGGAGTATAGACCTCACTGTTATCCGAACATATAAAACAAATCTATTTACATATCATATGATAATAGTTGTTTATATGCATCAACTTAAGGGGGTATCTCATTGCAGCTGTGGTACGATGGCGTTGTCGCTGTAGTTGGGCGATTTGACGGGTCGCTCAACGAATTTCATCGATAAAAAATAAAAAGCAAATCTGTTAAAGTCAATGGCAACACAAATTCAGTTTAGAAAGCGGCGACGCCATCAATGTGCCGCAGACAATTGAGATACCCCCTTTACCGATGTGCCTGTGGTCTGAGACAAAGTTAAACAGTCCTTTTGTCAGAAGTCTGAGAGTGATATTTGAACAGATTCAGGCCACCGTTGAGGCTCTTCAAACGACAGTTAGCAGCCAGGACAGCATCATCCAGCAGCAGGCTGCAGCTTTACAGCAGCTGCAGGAAACTCTGCAGCAACTAGAGACCACCAATCAGCAACAAGCCACCACGATCCAACAGCACGTCAACAGTTTGCAGCAACTAGAGGCCACCAATCCGCAACAGGAGAGCAGTTTGCAGCAGCTGAACACAACTATCCAGCAACAAGACACTGCCTTACAGCAACAGGAAGAAACGCTGCAGCGACAGGAAGCAACCCTGCAGCAACAGGCCAACGCTATCCACCAACAGGCAACAACTATACAACAATGCACCACAAACCTGCAGCAGCTGGAAGGTAGGAAGTCATAATAACTGTCACAGATAAGGAAGAGTTAATCTTTACAGATGCTAACCTCTTGCTAAGGTAGCACGAGTCTTTTATCTTTTTAGTCTGCCATATTTTGACGTGCCCCTGCAACCTGTCCACAGACAGGGTAACTGGTCCTCAGTCCTGCAATGAACTTCTCAACAACGGCTACAACACGAGCGGGGTCTACACCCTCTATCCAGCCGGAGAAGTCACAAGTCCTATCCATGTATACTGTGACATGGACACTGACGGGGGAGGATGGACGGTACTTCAAATACTGAATATTTCAAAGTTTGGACATCGTCAAATACACAATGTAGCTCAATGATTACGAACGACATAAGAGACGTGGCGAAAATATATATGAAATTGTGGTCTGTCAATCAGCAACAGCTTTGTTCACTTGGAGAACTCAATTTCCAGTTCGGGAGTGTTAGGTTCTTTTACGCTTTCCAATTTGAATGCAATTGGGATTTTCAGAAATTGCACCTCTTATTACAACGTTGCAAAAATGATCGGTGTCCGTGTATTGTGGCTAAAAAGTGACTTCTGTTTGTGTCTCAGGTGTTCCAGAGGCGAAAGGACGGCTCGGTAGATTTCTACCTGGACTGGCAGAACTACAAGACGGGGTTTGGGGACCTGGGAGGAGAATTCTGGCTTGGTAGGTGACAGTTTCGTCCATTTGGTAGCATTATCAATAAGCCAATGAAATTATCTCAATAATGATCTCCTACAGAAACATTAGCCTCTAGCAGGCTCCGAGGATCGCTGGTCAAGTAGTAGAAATTTGAAAAATAAATTATCTTTATTGCTTGGGGAGTCGGCCGGCCAGAGGAGTCCGTGGGTCACTCCTATGGCCGGACGACTCCCCGAGCGTACTAGTGAATCTTTTTGTCAATTTTTTAACACCTAACTAGCGATCCGCGGGCCTGGTGAAGGCTACAGAAACCTATAAGTTACTAACACCATCGAACTCCCTTTCATCAGGTAACGACAACCTGCACCACCTGACGGCACAGGGAGGGTACGAGCTGAGGGTGGACCTGGAAGACTTCGAGGGAAACTCGGCCTACGCCAAGTACAGCAACTTCAGTGTGGAGGATGAAGGGCACCTGTACAGGCTGACTGTGGGGGGATACTCAGGAACTGCAGGTATGGCCACTAAGGTTATTACTACATCATACACATGCCTATGATATGGCTGATCATATAAAAATTACCCAGGGTTGAAACAAGTATTGTACGTTTCTATTATTTCCTGTACTTCGGTAATTTGTCAGATGACTTCATGTATATAATCTTTTTTGAATGTGAACTTGAATATCAAGTTCTCAAATTAATCTTCAAGAAATCTCTTAAAGCAATGTACTATGACAACAGTAAATAATTCCTATAACAAAGCATACATTGACACCAATAGACAAAGGGCAGTTGAAATATGACTTAGAATTCAAATAAGCGCAAGCTAGCTAACAGGAACTTCCTAGCTTGTCTAAATAAAATTCATTTTTATCCAGGAGACGGTATGGCCGGACATTCGTCTATGTTCTTCTCAACCAAGGATAAAGATAATGATATTCACGAAAGTAACGACTGTGCCCAGACATACAAGGGAGCTTGGTGGTACTACAGGTGTCATCGTGCCAACCTGAATGGTCTGTACCATGGTGGACCTCATCAGTCTTATGCAGATGGGGTTAACTGGGGATTATGGAAGGGCCAGCGCTATTCTCTCAAACACACAGAGATGAAGATCAGGCCTCGTTAAATCCACTCTATCTGTATGAAGGCTATTACAGTATAGTCAAGTTCAGAGACCTAAAAATAACAGTCGTAAATAATATTTCTCTTTTTTTTATTCCCTGTCATGAGATATGTCACTTGGATAATTCAGTCACCAGGAATGATAAAGATATGAAATGGGGAGCTCTGAAGTCTGCATGTAAAAGAACCCAACACTCTTATCGAAAAGAGTGACTCGGTGAAATACACATTGTCTTAAGCATTACACTTCAAGTCCTTAGTCTATATTCCCATCGTGAATCTCTTGGACAACTCCAGTCATCAGGAATTATAAGGGTGTGGGGTAAAAACTGAGTCCTTATCATGGGTGAAATTTGGTGACTCACAATTCCAGGAGGTTATATAGACCTGCTTGGACAAACGTAGTCATCAGAAGGTAATAACAATGCATTTTTGAAAAGGTTTAAAAGTCACTTTGTATACCTATCACACTAGCTGAGTTGTTTGTGAATAGATCATTGTGAATAGATCATGGTAGCATCTTTCAGCATTTATCCTTCAAACATAGTCATTAGGACAAAGTAAGAACAATGCATTTTTGAAAAAGGTTGAAAGACCTTTAAAAGATGTGTTACATTGTATCCCTATCACACTAGCCAAGTTGTTTGATAAAGTGAGTCATTGTGAATAGATCATAGTAGTATCAGCATTTATCCTTCATTATCAATTCTGTTGAAGAACACACTAAATCTTGTCTTTAAATGTAGACCCCGTACTGTTTAGCCTGAATAATTTCTTACTGACTTTCCTCAGTTTATTTTGTGTTTGGCATTTTGCCTTCTGTTCAAGACTGAACAGATTTTTTTGCCGGTGAAGGCCTTGGCCAATGCTCCCAATAGAGTTTACTCATCTTTTGATGAAGCAAATTTAAAAGCAGCTAAAATGTGTTTGTTCTTGTTCGGAGACTCATCCAGACCAAACCAGGCCAGCAGGTTGTTGTATTGTACATGTAGAATCTCAAAAGAGACCACTATGCCTTATTTTTAATACTGAATATATCACATTAGCCAATGATAGCCTGGACTACCAATGTCTTTTGATTAAGCCAATTTAAAAGCAGCTAAAATGTGGCATTCTGTTAATGTGTTTTGTGCTTTTTGTTCGTCGACTTGTCCAGACCAGACTAGCAGGTTGTTGTACTATACAATCATGTAACGTTAGAATCTCAAAAGAGACTATTATGCCTATATCAGCCAGCGAAATCTTGGTCTATACTCCCAATGAAATTTACTCATCTTTTGATTAAGCCAATTCTACAGCAGCTAAAAATGTGGCTGTTAATTTGTCTTGAGTTTCTTGTTCGGTGACTCGTCCAGACCAGAACAGACCAGCAGGTTGTTGTAATGTAGAATCTCAAAAGAGACCATTATGCCTTCTTTCTAATACTGAATAAAAGCCAATTTAAAAGCAGCTACAAATGTGGCATTCTATCAATTTGTTTTGTGTTTCTTGTTGGTCGACTCGTCCAGACCAGAGCAGGCCAGCAGGTTGTAGTAGTAGGTCAGGCCCAGCAGACAGAAGCCCCACACCACAGTGATGTGTTCCGCATGGTTCTCATGGGGGGTTCCACACACGGTGTACCAGTGGTGCACGCCAGGGGGCGCCCTTCCACCGGGAACACAGTGGAAATCCATGTAGCCCTCGTCATAGTCGGTGGGGCACAGGTACTTCCTCTTCGATACAAGCTGTGAAAGGGCACAAAAATACAATACAAACCATTAAAGATGTTGCAATGATCACAGTATCAATTGACATTCAAGTTATGCCATTTGCACCAATGACTTTGACTCCTAAACATTGTTTTGCTTGAACATTGTTTTGCTTGAGGAACTAACCAGGAAATAGAGAACTGAAAACAAACCATTCAAGATAGTTCTTGGACCAAAAATTATCTTCACCAGTCATCTGCAATTATTACCACTCATGAAATTGGGGGACTGAGATCTTACAAAATGAAATGAAATGAAATAGAATAGAGTAAGATAAACAAAAACTCATCCGACATAACAATGAATGAGTATACATTTACCAGGGGTTTTACTGCATGCATTATATTTATAAGATTTATATGACAAGGTTCAAAATCAATGGTACTTTTGGCTTATGGTACGTACCTGCCCAATGGCATTGTACATTGGCAATGTCTCATTGCACGGCCCGACAGGTTCATGCACACCGGTAGACACAATCGTCTCCGGTTTAGCGAAAACGGCAAGTCCAGCGAAGGTCAAGAAGTGGAGCAGAACAACCAGGGTCAGCTCATCTTTCCAGGGGTGGCTTCCTGTTTATGATATACAATGAAGTTAGGAAAATACCGTTAAGGATAGTTATGATCATGTCATGTTTATGTCCCAAGGCATATTCCTCCATGGTCCTAAAAAAGCATAGGCTGAAATATTATAAGTATTAGATGTTTGTGGGTGCAAATGTGTATGTGTGTCTGTATGTGTGTGAATGTGTGTGTGTGTGCACGTGTGTATATGTGTGTGTGTGTGTGTGTGCGCATGTGTGTATGTGTATGCATGTGCGTGTGTGTGTGTGCGTA
>NC_049987.1:20512125-20513380 GCF_000003815.2 Branchiostoma floridae | reverse complement strand
GCCTAGGAAAAAATGTTGTGTTTCCTGTTTCAGTCCTGAAAAAAATTAAGGGTCAGTAGGTAGGGATTATCTTCTTTATTTTAATCTTTGGCCAAAACAAGTCATATAATACAGTTTAACAAAGTAAAACTGAAATGCTTGAGGACACATATTCTCAAAATCAAACTTTAATTCTGGCCTATGAAACGGAGATGGGTGTCGAGCCTGACACATCACACAGTGATACATGGGCAACTTTAGCTTATACAACTTTTGTGGGAAGAAGTTAGATGCTACAAAATAAAAATGCTCTACCCACCTCCCGGTTTGGTACATGCTTTTGCCAGTCAGCAACTTGTGAGTTCCAAAGTACAGAAGGGTGAAGGCTGAAGAGAAGGTGAGTCGGAACAGGGTACTGGCAAAGGGCACCTGGAAAGGTAGAAGTTCTACAGTAAATACACAAGTACGCTTGCAGGGCTCGGTATACTGCCTGCATATGCAGGAAAGTGCAGGTAAAACTGGAGCTGTGCAGTTATTTCTGGTGTCTACCTGCACCTAACCTGCACTGGTCCATGTACTGGGTTTTATACATAAATGTCCTATAAATAATGTACTGTATATGGATTGTTATTAGCTGCATTGACTGTTACCACCTAGTATATAAAACAAAAAATAGCAATTGTTCCTGAACAATTCTAGTATGATCCATACTTCCTAAATTCAGAGTGGTGGAGGTAAAATTTGGCTGGTGCAGGTAATTTTCAATGTGCAGGTACGCAGAAAAAAGTATTCTGAGCCCTGGCTTGTTCATGATTAAAGGACATGAACTTTGAAATCTGTATCTGTCTTGCCTTGCAGCTAATTTCAAATGTCACAATCCTTCCTTGCCTAAGATGACCAGATTGTCTAGGTTCCCCGGGTGATTGTATTTTGTAATAAACTTAAGATAGCTACCTTACCCCATAATACAAAATACCAAGAAGCAGTCACAACAACCATTAGTTTCTGTAATTTAGGAGTCCTTCAAGCTGACAAAATTCAGTGTGGTATAAAGCAGTGTGGTATTAACCGGTGCAATGGCCGAGTGGGCAGAGTGTTTGCCGAGCATTCGGTAGACCGTAAGTTTGATCCCCGGCCGAGTCATACCAAAGACTTTAAAAATGGTACATGCTGCTTTCTCTGCTTAGCACTCAGCATTTTGGGAAAGAGAATGGGATTAAACACACATCACTATCAGTGGACCAGCCCCCTGCTGTAGTGGCTTGCACAAATGTGT
>NC_049987.1:20502838-20512002 GCF_000003815.2 Branchiostoma floridae | reverse complement strand
CTCACCCTTGCCTCTTGCCTTTGCCTCTTTAATGAAAAGCTGCCTGCAGGCCAATTTTAGCTTTCATCAATACACAAAAGTTCAAACAAACAAACAAACAAACAAACCCAAAAGTGTCGCTCGTAGATGTTAGGGTCGGTGTCGTGCCAGGTCCACCACAGCAGCTTGATTCCCACGATGTCGTACACGTGATAGAACACGGAGTCCGCCAGCCCGGCCGCGTATGCCGTCGGGAAGATGCCCAGCTTCAGCCGACTGGCCGCCACAGTGGAAACATAGTGTATGGTCGGGTCTGAAATGGTGGGTAATAAAAATGGTTGGCAAAGTAAACGTCACCACGTCTCCAATCACATTGAGCACTTTCTTGGCAATTTTGCTTAAGAAGTCCAAGTATTTAACTTCGAACTGAAAGTGTCAATATTGCCACAAGGAAGTTTACATAGTTCAACAATGAGGGGGACGGACAAAAATATCAAGCTGGAGACACCCCCTTACAGTTTAAGATCCTTTTCTCATAATGAGTTATTCTAACACAGATGAACTTTCATTATCTTAAGGTATCTATACGCAAAAAAAAAAAAACAATTACTCAAGCAACTCATGCTTTTTAAAGGTATCTTTACTCACAAATCAACAAAATGTAGAGAGGGAGCCTCCTGCCCAGCATCATGATGGAAGACTGCGCGTGCCAGAAGTTGTCGATCTCCGGTACCCAGTAAGAAATCATCTCTGAAACCAGTCCGTGAAACAGCGCTGCGATCCACATGTTCCGGTAACGACCTCCTTTACGCATGGCTGTGTGTTGTGGGGAGAGGGAATAAAAAACATTCATTTTTTGGGGGGAGATTGGCCAAAAGTTTCTTTTCCCCATTAAGGGGAAAAGATACTTTTTGGCTGAAACAATAATGTACATCTACATCTATGAAGCGAGCAAAGCCCTTCATGGGACGAAGGATTTTAGCAAGGCATGCGTCCAGTCCAGGCGTAACTGTTCTAGAAAAAAAAAAAGAAACTGGACCCCCTAAAGACACCCCTATCCTGAGGAGCAGATTCTCTGACATGCATAAAATTCTAGTTGACAACGGCAAGAAATTTACCCTCTACGTATGATAAAATCCTAGCTACCACCAGGTGAAAGTACTAGTGGTCATAAGTAGGGGTTTAACTGTAGAAAACAAAATCATTATAGTCAATACTTACCATGCATAAAAGTGAGCAGTGCCATTGGGTAGAAGGCCAGTTCAGCTACCAGGAAGTTGGCATGTTTCTCGTAGATCTCGAACGGACTGCGGAACGCGATCAACCAAGACTGGAAAATAATGGGAGAAATTGTTTATTGTTTATTGTTCATTGACTCCTTTAGTTGTTTGCAACAACTAGTCTTCCAGGAGTTTTCAATCTTTACAACTGGATGATAGATTTGTCATTTTGATGGGTTTTTCATCATTGTGAAATATGGTCTTCCACCATAGCTTAAGCTGCTCCCTACCAATTGAAACTAGAAGGGGGGTCTATCTTGACATTCATTAGGTTTGCTCTTGAGCAAAGTTGTTTAGCTACATTGTTAGTGACATGTTTGAATAAGCGTTGAGGGGGGGGGGGGTAATGTTGAAATAATACTACCTTGACATTCATTAGGTTTGCACTTTATCAAGGTTGTTTGGCTATTACATCTAGTACATGCAGGTTTTTGTTTACACAATGTTTTTTTATCAACCACATGTTTTGATAAGCAGTCAGTATCTACATCATTTGTTCTATTAAGGTCCACCACAGGGCTTGGATTGACCTTTGCACATTTTCCAGTCTAAAAATATAAATCTTTTGCTTTACATATCCTGTAAACTATCTGAAGGTTTAACACAATGGTTTTGTTCAATAAGTATAAGTAAGTTTTACCATGGTTTCAGCCATTCACACTAAAACGGACGGCCAACCCCTTCTTTCATTCATGTTGTGCTGGTTTTTTTGTTGTAAAACCTGGACCTTATCGTCTGTGAAAACTTGTGAATGGGAGATACTCAAAACAATGGTCCATTTCACTACGTACAAAGGATTCTGTTTGGTGGAGTATCCTTTAGCATTTTAAAATCTATTTTCATGAAAACAACACTGACTGCAACATAGGGAGGGGGGAGTTGAGGTCCCAGGTTAGGGTGGGCAGGCCTCCTCAAAAGTGGGAGCAATTACCTAACCCGGGACCTCAACACCCCTCTACCTACAGTATGTTGTCCCTAGCAGGGCTATTTGGGGGTATCGATGATGATGATAATGCCTGTATCTGTTATCTGTATCCTGGACTTTAGAAGTAAGACTGTTGACCCAGTGATTGTACTTTAGCAGGTCAGTTGGGTCACCCTGTACAAAGGTCATTGAAATCAACCTCCAAGCAGATATAGGGATCCTGCTCATTCTCATTGTTTAACAACTGTTTTTTGCAACATTGGCACTCTATTTTAGTATCGTTTGTTTTATGTTTTGCTTTTTGAAGTAAGAGAAGTGAATTATTGAAATACAATAAACTAACAACGATTGAGAGCCAAGAATGAGCAGGATGTTACATCTGCTTGGAGATCAATACAAAAAATGGGGTGATATTTGTTTGCACAAATGTTGGCAAGTGCACGTACACAGCATGGCCACTTATGTACATAACGTTATAGCAGGTACATATGCTGCATTAAGGACGTATTGTTGAAACAAATGTCCACTTTTGAGGTGTGGATGATCAACGTCATAAAATCAAATCTTATTGCACAGCAATTGTAATTTCAGGCATTGCTAAACACTATAAGTTTAACAACATACTATATAGATGACACGTTTGTGAAGATTATACTTTCATCTTTTTTTATATAGATGACAGTTATAAAATATGGGCAACACAATATAGTAAAACGTATGAAAATGCAAAGGAGGCGTTGCCTACATTGCAATTTGATCATTATTGATATTAATCATGAACTTTTTTTAATTATCCAGATTTATCATCAATTTGATATGATTATCATAAATCGAAAACATCAGACGTTTAGGATAATGAGATGGGGTCATTGCACTTTTCATCATTTATCATTTTTTTCATCCAATGCATTCTATATAAAAAGCAAACCTCCTTGGTAAGTCAGCTAAACATCGTGGCCCCTGGCCCCTCCCCCAACCCTCCCCTCCGACATCCATCTAGAGTAGAGTAGAGTAGAGTTAGGTTATAGCTACTTTATGCAAAGATCGCCTTACCTCCGTTAGCTGCTTTTCTGTCATATCTGGGTCGTTTTGCCACCTACACTGAATAGAATCAAGCTTTTCTTTCACCGCATCAGCTTCAAAACTCCCACCTTCGCCAGATGTGTACCGCCTGTTCAGCTTGTGACAGGGGCAAGGGTCAAAGGTTGTATGGTAATGCCTGATACACCTTATAGTGTAACGACATACCAAGGGGCTTATGGCCGAGGCTGCTAGCAGGATGTTTCCGTAAATAAGCTTAAGATTAAATTTTTTAATTACCAGTGCTGAGAATTGACGGGATATTCCTGTTGATAAGAGTTTTTCACTATTGGCAGTATCGGACGTTCCTTGATAACTACTTTTTGTCGTGTCAATAAAGCTTGTATTGATAATCCAAGTTGTGAACTTATCACCTTCTGTCAACCCTGAGTTCTTACAATTAACGGTTACCCTAACGCTGAGGATGATTATGTAAAATGGTGCAAAAATAACACCTTTTGACATTCCTTACCAAGAATAATGGATTTAATTCTCGAACTTCGGAATACAAGGCAACTACACTACACCCTCACACAAATTAATAGTATATGTATGCTGATTCAAAGGTACTCTGTACATCGTGTCAAAATACCCCTTTACCATTGTAGATCATTGTAGGATGTTCTTAAAATCTTTGACGACAGAATGACAAAATAAGTGACCCCTTCTGGTGCAAACTGGCTTCGTTCAGCTACACACTTTTTTTTTCTAATCGCAGTGAAGATATACGGATGGATTTATAACTAGGATCAGAAATTCAAATTTGCCAAAAAAAGAATCTCACAATACTCATAGATTTTCTATCAAGCTTACACAAAGAAGATTGTGTAAATGACTACGTAAAGAATGACATAGGCTCGATAATTTCAATGTTCTATTCCAGGTTATGACAGTAATCCTACATCATTACATCATGAATACATTGGAAATCATAAATTGATGAAAAATATATTTCACTGTACGTTGTGGATGTCTTCTATGCGATACAGATAGAGCACAATTCTGCATGTAGCGCACGTGCCATCCTTGTTTAGAAATAACGTTATGTCTAGTGCTATATACAGTGAATACGATATCGACGTCTTTTCAAGATTCTTCTTCTGTGTCATAGAATATCAGCCTGATAGTTTCCCAAGTTGCTGATTTTTCGGACAACTTCTCGATCCGGGCGAGGTTCCGTTGATGCCTCGGGGCGTCGTCGTGCCCGGCCTCGGCCGCCTTCCCCGCCATCTCCCGAAGCTGTCCGATAAACTCCTCGGTGCTGAAACCCTCCGGGCCCCGCTCGACGTAGTTCACCAGCTTGGTGAAGGTCCGCTCGTACTGTAGTTTTGCCTCTCGCTCTCGGACATACTTTTCTATCATACACTCCGCCATCTGTAAAGGCAATGGACATAACTGTTTTCACTTTATCTACACAACCAAATATGTGATAATCTTGTCGCTCTTGTTGTACGGATGTTCATGACTCTATTCCTCCACATCTTTGTAGTTCACATAGCTTTAGGTAGGTCTTCAAAAGTCAAACATGCATCCTTACTAAAGGTCATGCGCTATTTTCGCATGTGTTAAAATCATCAAGTTTATTAATAATAGTTATATGCGTATGATCATTATCGACAAAGCTTAATCGTCATGATTTTTCATCACTTGTGCAATCCCTGTTGCACTTGCAGTAGAGTAGCCAAATGGCGTTTACGGTGGGCAAAACATAGCCTTATTTAATTGTGCTCCTAGCGAAACTCATACCAATGACAGAGGCCTCAAAGTGCGGCAAGCACGCCAAACCATATCTTCAAGCAGATGTTGGGGTGGAAATATATATCTTCCTCCTTAACATCTCCTTTACATTACAGCAATGCTTGCATCACGCGTTACATACTCCATCTTACGGACTCAAAACAGAAGTCGAAATACACTGTATAGCTAGCACAAGCTCACTCACACACAAACACACACACACACACACACACACAATAAGGCTCTGACGAAAACATAACCTCTTGGCAAATTACAAAGTTGAGGGAGCTACTCACGGGGTCCACAGAGCCCATGAGCATGCATGTCGAAGGCAAACCCAGCGTCCATGGGTTGTCGTACGGGCCGCGCCATGGCCGCCATTCTCTCACGTTCGTCATTCATTTTCATCAGCCATTTTTATCTGATAGCTGTAGCAGAAATGTGGGGCGGCTCATATGGCATGATATGCGTCATGACGTCATTCCAGATCGTTCGGGGAGAGGAAAGAGGTGACTGTCTTTGGTAGAAAGATTATTCCTTTTACAGACAAACCCGGATACATTTTCGGTCACATTTCCAAACCGGGCCCCGCCCCCTGTCGGGAACGAAAAGTATGCATGTAAAAGGCAACGAAACACGTAGAATGTACTTTTATTTTCCGTTTCCGCAAATATCCCGGTTGTAAGCGAAGCATAACTCACTGTCAGAAAGACGTATTCGATTGGTTTATCATTGAAGTCCCTGGTCACCATTTTGCAACAGCAACATCAACAACAACAAAAGAAAACAGCAAACGACGTATTGGCTATGGACTGAATTTTACATAAGGGCGTCTTCAATGGTACATAAAATGAACAGAGACAAAGATCCATACAAAAACTGCAGTTGTATAACATGAACAACATACACATTTATTTCCCCCATACAACACACAACCTTGCTTGTAAGTTTGGTGTATCAAATGGGGAGCACGATACAGCTTCCAACCAAACGATTTTGATTTGTTATGTTGCTTTTGGCACGTATGTGGGAGGTACTTGGACGCAATCCACTGGTCCAAGTACTACTTGGTCCACTAGGCCAGTCGACTTTACGTCTGCGTCACAATTCAAGCGAACACCGGTTGACTTTATAGATCGGCTAGAGCTCGTCGAGCGTCGACCGTATTTTTTAATGAAAATCTGCTCGGTGTATCATTCCGGAAAGTTGAAGTTATTGTCTTTTCTGCACTTTTGGTGAACATCTAACATCACGGATGTTAATATCCCAACGGACGACCTGCTAAGAATTGCTCAAAGCCCAAGTAATAATAGACAAAACGTAGCCGTACTTTGGCCGAAAATGCCCATCTGGACATGTCGGCCCAGTTCAGATCTTGATTTCTAACGGGGCTTCAAGCTGGTAGGAAGAACTGCAGTGCCGGCCCCTTGGTAGTGGTGGGGTTGGCAGTGTGAACCTCCAACACACCCTCCTGAAGGTCGAACACCGCTGCAGGGGTAAGAATTATACATAGATTCTATTAACAACCTGTTTGATATGTTTATTTTACTAGGCTAGGGAATTTGTCAAACGGCTGGGTAGCTCATTCAATTCTGATGAATTACTAATGGGTCAAAATGTAAAAATTAGTTTGGTATGGTATAAAGGTTTTCTACAAGAATAAACTTTTAGTTGTATACTTGTGCACTAGATAAGAAGCATTGAACATACAAAAACAATCAGTCGTGAGTATATAGCCTGCACATCAGCTGTCTTATTCTAAAGCTCGCGATGAACCGGATCAAATGGAGGGATTGGAAGAAAGACTGCAACAGTAGAACGCACTGTACTAGTACATACATGTAGTTTTAACTATCATAGGACCACGTATACATAAACATTTTAAACAAATAGATGATAAGCAATAACCTGTGTTGAGTGTGTATCCCTTGTCCTTTCCTGATCCATACCGGTAAATCGGGTACTCCGGGTCTTTTATGTCACCTAAAGTAAAGTAAAGCAAAGGATAGCATCTGAATGCCATGATCTGACGTTGGAAC
The DNA here is from genome assembly GCF_000003815.2 of Branchiostoma floridae. NCBI lineage: Eukaryota > Metazoa > Chordata > Leptocardii > Amphioxiformes > Branchiostomatidae > Branchiostoma > Branchiostoma floridae. Next base: position 20,504,962 of record NC_049987.1, on the reverse strand, counting down.
TCATACATAAAATGCTCTGCACTAAGAACTTTCAGTATGCTATAATTGCCAATTTAGGCAGCAGGTAGAATGTTAAGTGAAGAATTATGGGTTATTGGGTTCGATTTCTTTTTTAAAGACAGTGGAATGCGGAAGATCCTTCCTTTTCTATTATATGAGGGTTTTGTGATGTCAGAATTAAGGAGAATTGTTTTCTTTCTGTCAGTGAACGTAGCGAAATTTGGGTGGAATTTGGTGGAGTCTTCAAATGTGTCTTTTCTTTTGCTTATCGTAGACCGAACAGTTTGAAATTAAATGTTATAAGTGATTGGTCTTTACCTAGAACAGCGAGAACGTCCCCTTTGTTCCGAGGTGCGGCCATTTCGGAGGCTCGTGCCTTCCTGTGGTGTGAACTGGGGCTCATCGGCCACTCGGGAACGGAGAGGTGTTCATATCTGGAGAAGATAAACAAACTACACTGTGAGGCAAGACCGTGAGAGCTTGTTGAATGAAACTAGCAACATTGTCTGTCTCTCTGAAGTTTGCACCGAACGGTAAGTTCTAGGTGTCAATGTGAAGTTCTCATAAAATCATTTCCTTTTATCATTGAAATAGCCTTATGACAGACAACGTAGCCTATTTCTCTACTTTATGCTAAGTGATCGGAGAAAGTGAGAGAGAGAGGGGAAGACAGAAAGAGTATAGAGAAAGAGTAAAGATATCGATAGGTTAATGAAGGTAGGGAAGGAGTAAGATAGGGAGGGAGGGAAGGAGGGAAGGAAAGTGGTATTGACAGAGGGAGAAAGAGGAAAAACACACTCTCACTGTAACACTGCAAAGCTAACGATGATACAGCTAGCCAACATGTTTTGAATCTCAAGATCTCTAGAGTATACTTCTAGATAATTTGACGAAGGTTAGACTTCCAGGTGACTGACAAATGGTAGTGGATTCTGCCTGAAACGTCTGGCTGTTCCCAAAATCATATTCAGCTGTTGCTTGTCAATGAGTAATTGCTATTTGGCGTATACTTACAGATTATAGTGGTAGTAATGTCCCTCAGTACTCCCGTCCGCCGGTTCCACAGCGTGCACGGACACCAGAGTGGTCGCCTGCCCCACCGCCGCGGCCGTCTCTACAGAGTACATCCTCCGGGTGCTGTCCTTGGTGCTGGCCATGTTGAAGGAGTAACCAATGCACATGCCGACACCGTCACCCTTCAGCATTGCCACGGCCTCCTCAACGGAGGTGGCGGATAGTACCGCTCGGCAAGCAAACGATACACCTGGTTTGGTATAGGAGAACTTTGCTTCGACAAATACACATGTCTAGTTACGACCAGTATTTTTACAATAGACGATTATTAAAGGCGACCGTTAAAGAGGTAATGAAGTCAATGATTATGGGAAAAGCCAAGGAAAACGATTAAAAAAGATGGCCCTTGTACGGAAGATGATGCGTATAGACATGAATATAAACGATATATATAAACGATATGTATAAACGATATATATAAACGATGCATATAAACGCTTTTACACGTTTGTCTGTTTTGGATCTGTCTTTTGAGTACCTCTATGACAGTTATTCAAAGCTATCACTAGCTGACTTTATGTAGTCATAAAATCTTTACAAAGCATATTTGAAAAATATATATTCTCAATAAAACACTTTAATACATTTCAAGTCAAGCAAACTATTTACGTGTACATTATTTGACAATGAAGAACTTTAAAATTAGCGATAAAAACCTTCACGTAGCTACAAAGTACTTTGCGAAAACATATATGTGTAATAGTTTAAAACTTTATACTTCCTACATTGAAGACATGTTTATTTATTGTTACACACCGATCTTATCTTCCTCCGCTTCCTTTGACACCAGCGTGTTACACGTGACGCACAGGCCGTGGGAGTTGAAGGAGTACGCCACCCCCGGCAGGATGCCCGTGTAGCAGTACGACACGAAGTTCTCCTCCGGCAGAGTCTTCCCCCCGGGCAGCCTGTGGGGCACAGTATTTTAGCCTATTTTCGACTTGAAAGTTTATCTGTGTTGGTAGAATACATTATAGAAATTGCTAAACTTTCTTTCCAACACTGAATTGATATAGGGACTTACCCTAAATTTTCGGTCAAACTCCGTCA
>NC_049987.1:20495068-20502716 GCF_000003815.2 Branchiostoma floridae | reverse complement strand
ATTTCCATCTTTGGCATAAGTCGGGAGTAATCTAGACAAGCTGTGAGACCTCAACGTACGGGTGCACAGATGTCACAAATAGGTATCTTAGGTTAGTCCAGAAGCAAAAGTGGCGTGTTCCTGACGTCACTGCTGGAGATAGAGATGGTCCTTCTGTGAACAAGGTCGACGGAGTTTGACCGAAAATTTAGGGTAAGTCCCTACATTAATTCAGTGTTGGAAAGAACGTTTAGCAATTTCTATAACAACTTTCGACTTGTAGCAGGAAAATGTAAGAAACATTCATATTGGTGAGACAGTGCAGGGTACAGACGTTCAGATTTGGCGAAAAAAAAACAAGGCTTTGGTCCATTTTTTGAGCCTATGCTGACGCCTAATTTGAAGTGGTCAGTCCCTAAATTGACGTAATTAGAAGCCACGATGGCGGCATATTTGACTGCTGCGATAAGTTTCGCTGGTCGGAATTAAAAAAAAAACAGACTTTTGAACACTTGAGATAACGAGCTGCTGTGTGGGGTGAGTTCGTATGACCTGAAATGTTCACGGATGAGATTATGACACCCTGAACTTGCATATTTTTACATTATCGCCAGTTCAGATTTCTATTGGTGTTCACTGGCCTGTACGGCTCGACATGCGCCACCACCAGGCACCCCTGCTCGCCGGCCGGGCCGTCCTCGTTGTGTGCCAGCACCCTCGGGCCGTCACGGTAGTTCAGGAAGACCGTGGTGCAGCCTGTCAAAATGAACTTCAAGGTAAATTTCTTGCTTGCTAAAGGTGCACTCTCACCGCACTTGCGTCAAGAATTTGCTCCGTTTTTTATGATAAACGTATTGTGTTATACGAAAAAGGATGACTTAGAAGACGACAAAATACACAAAAAGTAAGGGAATTAGTTCTTTATCTCTGAAATTCGTTGAGTATCTTTCGAACTCCGCAGTAAGGTAAGCTTGACGAAAGTGCTGTGAGAGTGCTTGCTAAGGACACTTTGATATAATTATTTATATTCTATAGCTACTTGTAGGCACTCTCGGAAAGCAGCTTAAAGTGAAGTGAAACAAACTAAGCGACAGCTACCGGGTTTTTGCTAATGCAATGCCTAAGGGTTCACAGGAACACGGTGGTGCAGTCTACAGCGACGCCAAATAAATGCAGGGAATTTTATCAAAATCAACTTCAATGTAAATAACAAAGTTCAGCAAAGTACACTTGACAACAAGGTGTGAATTGCAAGATGATTTTAAAACGTTTAAAAGTAAAATAGATAAACTTAAGAAATAAACGTCATTTCAAATCCATGGCCAATGTCCAATGACCAGTTGAACTCATTTTTCATGCAACGTAGGTAGACATAACAAAGAGGCAAACATACACGGAGGCCCCTGCTACAGAAGTGTTAAAAATGTATCTAGTAATACGTATGAATGGAACCCAAGACCTTTCAACTCTTCCACCTCTTCTTTCTTCTTCATGTTCAGCAGCTCGAGCTCGAACTCGTAGTTGACGATGAACAAGTGCTCGAACGGAACCTCTGATCCCTCTGCCATCCCCTCCAGCTCCTCCACATAGTTGGGGTATGCCGTTTTCGCCGCCCTCAAGAACCCTTCGGGGGGAATCACCAGGAAGTTCAGATTAAGGCTTAGGTCACATTTCCAAACCGGGGCCCGGACGGGCAGCTTTCGGGAGCGAAAAGAATGAAATGAAAGACACCAAAATACACAAAATGTCAAAATGATATTCATAGGCATGCTATGTGTGTATTTCTAGGTATACATTTTGATTTTTCGCCCCGGTTTGGAAATGTGACCTAAGCCTTAGTTAACGTAGCATATTGTTCACTATTGGCGGACAGGTACTTCTGTGGGGTACTCTGTACCGGAATAGGTCTCCCACAAACAAAAAAATAGCAGTAGATTGCAGGCTACAAATCTGATACTTCGAGAAATGTTGTAGACACTGTAGCAAAACCGATGAAAGAAGCTTTCATGTTGAGGAAAGAAACGACAGTACATGTGAAAAGAACTACAATGAGGAGATAGTGTGCCAAACGAGATGTGGAGAGTCAAATTCCTTTTCCTTCATTTGAAGATATCGCATTTTACTAGTCTATGCCTCGAATAGACAGAGTCATGCAATATTCTTGAAATACAAAATGACAGAACAGATAACATCGAAGTAATATCGAGATCAATTCTTTTCGATCCCATTTCTTGCATCCCAGGCCCCGCGTGTAAAGCAGTAACCGTAATCGGGTCAAAGTCCGCATGTTTGGCACAACGCCGGTGAGGTCAACGATCCCGCTTTCTACCATATGGAAGGAATAAGTACACCACAACTTAACTTTTGGCCGTGGAAAAGAAACAGCTACTTAACGTTATAGTATACAGCAATTTGTTTTTGAGGGAGTCTCCGAATGCTCAGTCGATCGTGAGAAGCGTTTGTGCGCCCACATACTGCATGAAGTCGTGAACGGGCAGTTTGGACACTATCGTTCAACCTGCTCACTATATATAACCACTTTGTATACATGTAGATGACCCTTGCCCGGTAATATATGATGACTTTGAGTCATTCTAATGACAACTTTAATAGCGTTTATCATCAGGCCTAGCCTCCTGGATGCCAGGCTGTTTCCAGGGCCTGCACTGGCCAGATCATTGGCTCCAGGGCCAAAATACCCCAAATGAAATTCAACACAGGCCTCCTTTATAATAGGTTAGGCCCCGAGAAAAAGGTAAAACTGCCTTTTGTGCATGTTGGCACCGGAGCCGAGAGCCTGGCGTGTGAAATACTCTATACTAGACTTATACATGTAGGTATTTGTATCTTTGCTGGTAACCAACGCCGCGCCGACAAAAGTCATGGGCATTGCAGCGTCAAAACACACCTTCTGGGAGCCAGACTCATACCTTCATACACCCGCCGCCCCTCGCTGGTCTGTAGGAGGCAATGTCTCTTGAACGGTGGTAGGAGCCCATGAAGTCGTGGATCTGTTTCCTCGTGCCCCTGCCGACCTGGAGCCCGACTTGGCGGTTGGTCCCGGACACGTGCAGCACGCGAGGCGCCATGTTGTGGGGAAAATAACTCTGCTGCCAGGCACAGGTACCCAGGTCATCTATCGGGCAAAGTTCACGGGCAGATGGCGTGGTACAATGGTGGTATCTCAAGGCACTTGGGGCACAGGTGCGGCACTGCGGGGTTCGATCGCTACGGCACTGTTGTGTTATTTTCGCCGATTTTGTATAATTTAGATATTGCGTAATACGTAAAAGTATGACTAAGAAGACAACAAAATACACAAAACGTAATAAAATTAGTTCTTTATCTCTGAAATTCGTTGAGTAATCTTGGTGCCCAAGTGCTATGATTAGGGGTGGGTACCGGCACTGTTTACTGGTACAATTTCTTCTTGGACCGGCCCGGAAGAACCGGGCCTGAGTGGAACGGATTTTGGACTGAGTAGAAAATATATCGACAGGCCAGATAGGCGTTCACGTATGTTGGGGCTTATACCGGCCCAAGGAAACAAGAGCGAAGTAGAAGAAAGTGTTTTATTGTCATTTTTGCGAAGTTTCACACTTGGTCGAAATTAAGAGAGGCATTAGTGCAGTTTACATGGAGATATGATTTTTAAACGCCAGTAGAAGTCGGATCGATATCGATACTCTATCAAACAGATTCCTTTGTTGGGAAATGGACCATTGTTTTGAGTATTGTCCATTCACAAGTTTTATCAGACAACCAGGTCCAGGTACGCGTCCGGACGATAAATAGGTTCTGTGTTCATTATAGAAATTGCTAAACTTTCTTTCCAACACTGAATTAATATAGGGACTTACCCTAAATTTTCGGTCGAACTCCGTCGACCTTGTTCACAGAATGACCCTCTCCAGCAGTGACGTCAGGAACACGCCACTTTTGCAGGAGGGGGTCATAAGTATCAGAAAGTCTATGCCGCCCCCCGTCTCTGTTGAGTGTGGGCCGGTGGGCTCTAATGTGGGCTCAATGCCTGAAACACGTGGTCTTTCTCTCTTGCTTTGTCCCGCTGGTCTGTGATTAAAGTCTCCGCTCTATGGAACAAGGTACGGAGCATTGAAAGTGTGCGGTTACCCAGATTGGGCAATCAAGAAGGCCACTACACCTAGGTCAGAACCCGAGAATAACACCACTCAAAACCAGTCTTCTACCAAATCAAACAGAGGTCTAGTTGTTTTGCCCTATTTGAAAGGAACCTCAGAAGCCCTTAGGAGGGTTTTCCACAAATACGGCATTAAGACCTGTTTCAAGCCAACACGTACGCTCAAGAACTTCCTAGTGGCACCAAAGGACAAAACTCCTAAAGAAAGTAGGTGTGGTGTAGTGTACCACATCACATGTCAAGGGAAGACTAGAAAGGGCCCTTGTAAGGAAACTTACATTGGTGAGACGGAACGTGCTCTAAAAACTAGGTTCCTCGAGCATCGGCGTCCTAGCTCGGTCAAATCATCTGAGGTGGCGCAACATATACACATAGAGTCTCCGGGACATTCCATTTCAAATGGATAATGTCAAAATCCTAGACTCGGAACAGGATTTCTTTGCCCGAGGAGTGAAGGAGGCAGTGCACATTAGAGCCCACCGGCCCACGCTCAACAGAGACGGGGGGCGGCATAGACTTTCTGATACTTATGACCCCCTCCTGCAAAAGTGGCGTGTTCCTGACGTCACTGCTGGAGAGGGTCATTCTGTGAACAAGGTCGACGGAGTTCGACCGAAAATTTAGGGTAAGTCCCTATATTAATTCAGTGTTGGAAAGAAAGTTTAGCAATTTCTATAATGTATTCTACCAACACAGATGAACTTTCATGCTAAGGTTCTGTGTTCTACAATCCTAACAGACCCAAATGTTGCACGTTGTGCCCTTGGGAAAGGCACTTTACCCTCCGCCAGTGAATCCTCCAAGGAAAGTACATGTACACCAAGGAACGCACAAAAAACAAACGACAAAAGGCTTCTTTACGTTTGTATTTAACGTTATCAGAAATACTTAAGCTGCACTATACAAGAATTGCCTTATTTCATAAATGCTTTTCGGCACCACCTTAGTCCTGTTAGTTGACTGTGATACACAGTCAAGTGTCCTCAGATATTATAATAACTTTATAGCAATTTCATGCCCGAACGTTAGTTGCAAGTAATACAATGATGATAGTTATACGGTATGTACAATAATGAAATGAACATGAAGTACATGTAAAATGAAAGTCGTCCACTAATCTAAAACAGATGCTTTTGGGGTTGATTTCTTTTCTGAATGCAGAGGAGGATGAAATTGCCGACATTTTTGTAGTTCGGTACGATGTGCAAAGCTGGTTAAAATTTTGTTGACTAGTTTTGATAGTTTGTCTCTTTCGGTACTGTAATATGGTCAATGATAAAAAGTGCATTTCATTTCCAATGCTTTTCCTGTACAGTTTTTACATAATCTCTCGTTAACAGGTAATAGTTTGTATATCTTTCTACTTCTAACGTATGTGCACTTACTCTGAGTTTACATATAGCTGATCTGATATTATATCTTATATTATATTTTATTAAGTCTTAAGTGTGTAGATAGTTCTCAATGGCAAACACAGATTTGAGATGCCTATACAATCTTAGTTTACTAGTATCAACAGATAGTTGTGGAGAAAGGTTTGAATATATGATGTCAGAGAGTCTTCTTCTCAGTGTAGTATATCTATATGTTGACTATAAAACAAACATACTGAATAATATACATGTATGAAGTAAGGAGTAAGGCCATTAGGACCTATGCCTAAGTCGGCCACGGGAGCAAAGCTAAACTGTGACTCGCTAACTCCCTGTTATATTATTCAGTGTACTTTGTCACTATTGCTCCAGCAACCTTTGGAGTCTGGTAGAGGTCGAGACTACACCGGAAGGAGGAAGATGACGTCAGGTTCCTTTCTCTTTGACGGATTGTCGGTATAGACTTCCAGAACACCTGCTTCGAGGTCGAACACACCTGTGGTACATATACAGGTAACATGGTTGGATGTATGACTGAAACAAATGCAACAACAAATAAAGAATGATAAATTATAATTGTGGCCTAATGTAAAAGCCATTTTTCCTAATTAACATGGATCTGAAGATCTAAAGCTGAGAAAATATGATAAATATGGCTTATATAGATCTAGATGTTCCTTTTCATATCAAATCTATCAACTTTATTCAACTACAATTCAATCTCTACAGCTGAATAAAAAACGGAAATTTACTTCCGGGCGTTTCGAGTGACATCCATCACTCTTCTTCAGCGTTACTGGCAAAACAATTCAATACAAGTACAGCTAACTAGAAAACAGGTAACGCTGAAGAAGAGTGGGTGTCATTCGAAATGTCCGGAAGTACATCTCCGTTTTTTATTCAATTGTAGAGATTGAATTGTAGTTGAATATTGTTTACCTGGATGTCTAGCCTGGATATCCGGATGTCTAACCTTCATAAACGAATCTATCAACTGATTTCCCATACGTTTATGAAAACATGCATCAGAATATCAAATCAAATTTTTAGACTAATGTTTTTTATCTAGCGTCCGACCAAGAAGGTGGTTTTGTCGACCTGCATTGCATTTTGTATACGTCATGACTTCACCGTGAAGCATATTGCTCAAACGTACCGGTTGATGTGGTCATAAACACGTCGTTTCTTGTCTGAGACCTGTAAACCGGATATTCTGGGTCCGCTGTGTCACCTGTAGGTATAGTAGTTACGGATAAACATCAAAACAACAAACAGACACTGCACCGCGTATTAAAAATTCTATGCAACATCAGATTGCTTACACTGAGTTTGAGCTTCATTACAAATAAGTTATAATTTTGTTGCAATAGCAACTCAACAGAGCATATTACACTATACAAAGTGGACTACTTTATGTGCAATGGTAAATTTAATTGCGTATCTATTCTAAATAAACTTGTATCTTAAACTACACTTGCTATTTCAATGTGTAAGTAATTTTACCGTACTTCAACAACACCGAATGTAATATTTCCACACCAATTCTGCCCTGATGTTGCAAGCTGTATGACATGTTGATAAGCTAGCAAATAAGCCATTGTATAGATTTCCATACTGCAATTGTACTTTAGGGCGCGGTCAAATAGGTCGTACGATTTGATGCCAGTAGGCTGTGACAGAACCAACCACCGACAAGGATCCAAAACAGCCTTTTGTATAGGAAGACAACTAGAATTTGTAGGACACATGCACGGCTTTCTTTGTTTCGTACGGGCCGTATATCATCGGTAATGATGCTAATATTCAGGCCCTTTTGTTCTGATTGAAAAAAGTTAGCGATCGCGCGACGATCGCACGACCAATGTGACCGCGCCCTTACCCATGAATTTCAGAACGTCCTGTTTGGTTGAGAGTGGCTCCATGACAGCGGCTCGGGCCTTCCTGTGCTCAGAGCTCAGGTCCCTCCAATGGGGCGTATCCAGGTGGTCGTACCTGGGAAAACGAAAAAATTCATCGTTTCAGAAAACAACTTCATCAGGTTGGTAGAATATAGGATATTGGGGAGTTCTTTTTCACAACATGTAGCACTCCAGTTATACCCCCCTCACATTAGGCGAAAATCGATCGGACGACGAGT
>NC_049987.1:20460096-20494968 GCF_000003815.2 Branchiostoma floridae | reverse complement strand
CTCCTCGTAATTTAGAGCTCGCAGACTCGTCGTCCGATCGATTTTCGGCCTAATGTGATGGGGGTATTAGAAGCCCTGAGGAAGATGTCTGATAGACGTTGAAGCGTAAGCAGGTACGGATCACTGTTTGAACATGTGAAGATGAATTCTCCAATATGCCATATGTATCATTATGTCTTAGAAAATAGCATGTTACCGCTAGACGTGCAGAGGTGAGATGTTACAGATTGCTTAGTGTTATATAACCATTTGCTGCCTGCTAAGCTGGTGTACAACTACCGACTATACATATACATATACATATACATATACATAGATATACATATACATATACATAAACAGATACACAAGCTGGCTTGTTACTCCAAAGGACAATTATACCTACTATAAAGATACAGAAATGTCACTTCTCACTAATAACAGCGTGCAAGTTTCCATAGATTTGGGGATGGACAGCTAGTAAACGTAAAAATTGTCCTCCAAATATCTCAGGACTGGTAGATGACGAGAGAGAAACCTACAAGTTGTAATGATTGTAGCGCCCGTCAGTCTGACCGTCCCCTGGCTCAATGGCGCGAACGGATACCATGTTCCCTGCTACTCCCTCCGCGGGTGCCACTTCTACTGAGTACATGTTGTTGGTCCTGTCCTTGGTGCTGACGAAGTTGTAGGAATATCCGCTGGCCATCGCAACGCCCTCTGTCCTGAGGATGCTCACCGCCTGCTCCACGGACGTAGCTGACAACAGGGCGCGGCACAAGAACCGCTGAGCTGCAGATTTGTAAAAGAGGTCAGAGTAAATGTACATGTAAAGGTAGCCCCATAGTAGTCTCTACTAGACTGACTACGCTAGCTACTGTAGGTGAATAACCTGCCAAGGGCGTTTTACCACCAGAGGAGTTGGCATGGACTGACTCCCCTGTGACCAGTCCCGATCTTTTGGCTGAATTCTACGTACCCCCGTAGGCCCATAGCATTTTGAGGCTGTAGGGGCAGTGACTTGTTATCCACTGTGTCTAGGTCACGGTATTGGAAGCCCATCCCTTTCGATCTCCTTCATCGCTTTTACCTTCCTAAAGCCCCCTTTACAAATCAAGAATTTAGCTCGGCCGTGTTGTCAGCGAGCTCTAAATTACGAAGAGGTATAACCCTGATGCCAACGAAGAAACTCTGTCATTTGTCCGTAGGCATCAGGGTCATGCCTCCTTGTAATTTAGAGCTCGCTGACACCTCGGCCGAGCTAAATTCTTGATTTGTAAAGCCGGCTTAACCGAACATATCAACTGTTTTAAGTCTATGGATGCTACGCCCACTCTCCACACTATTTATTAGCATGTTCTAAGTAGAATGTTAAGTGTTACTCTAATATGAATTTGAACAGTTTAAAAGCTGTTACATATGTGAGAATTCTAATCAGAAGACAAAGTGTATACACTTCTCATTGCTTTCAGCCATGCATAGAGATAAGACATATATCATAATGAAGAACAGATTGTCATGCTTTGATATTGTACCATTTTATAACACAAATACGAATGCTGTACGTTAACGTTAAGTATCAGTATCAAAGTACAATTAGACATACGTATTTTTTCTCTCTCCACGCATTTGGCCATTTGAAAGTTGCCGGAGGAACATAAGCCATGCAGGTTGAAGCTGTAGGCATTCCCAGCCAGCAGCCCTGGGTAGCAGAAAGCGGTGAAGCTCTCTGCAGGAATAACTTCTCCGTTCGGCAGTTCGTAGGGGTCTATATTAGCTACCACCACGTAACCGAGGTCTTTGACGAGTGAGTCGCCGTCTTCATTGTGAACCATGACTCTGGGGCCATTCTGGACATTGAGAAACACGGTGGTACATCCTGTGCAAAGGCAAAAAAAGGTTTTAAAAAACCAACGTTATTTACGTGCCTGATGTCGTTTCAGTAGCCGGCCCTGGGCCACACAGCTTTGGTCAATCACTACAGTATGGGGCTAATCCACTGGTAGTGGATTGTGTTCATTAACTTGTATATTTCACTATTATATCAACTCGCCATTTACGTTCACATTTCTATACTTTATGTAGCTATAGTAATATGTAGTATCATTGTATAAATTGATCTATTACTTATGCCTTACATTGTACCATGTACAAATGTTGTGCAATAAAGTTCATTCATTCATTCATTCATTCTCCTACGCACGAGTTTCAACGTCGCAGGCGTTTTGCGACAACGTTGGACACTCTACGTAGGAGAATGTTTGTGTTCAACTTTCATACTCTTTCCTGACTTTACAAATGGAACATGCTGCTTTCTCTGAGTAATTAGCAGAGAAAGAAGCATGCACCATTTTTAAAGTCTTTGGTATTACTCGGCCACGATCTACCGAATGTAAGACTTTAAAAAGTCATTCACTCATTCATTAATTCACCTGTTCATTCATTCCCGTACCTTCTATCTCAGTCACAGGTTTACAGTCGTCCGTGAACATGAGCACCATCTCTGACTGACAGTGCATCAGGAACAGGTGTTGGAACGGCAGGCCTGACCCCTCGGACATCCCGACTATCTCCTCCACATAGTGGGGGTACGCAGACTTAGCCGCTCTCAGGTAACCTAGAGAGTTTCAAATTCATAGTAGAAAGGTGGTCATTGGATTTCTAATGCTTGTGTCAATGGAGAATATAGTCTACAGTAACAGCAAGAACACAGTAGTCCACAATAGGTCCTTATGCAGGGGTGGACACTTGTATAGGTTTGACTGTATTAGATTTTTTTTTCAAACAAATCATAGAAAGAAAGTCAAGCAGATGTTGCAATTCCAAATGTGTTGTGTGTGAAAAAAAGCGCTAGGGAAATCCAGCGCTGACGCGGCCTTGGGTTTCGCAGTGGAATTCCAGTCCTGAGCGTTGTGCTGACATCAGCACTGAAACAAGTCCGTTCAGCACCGAAATGCCAATGCTGAACTTTCTTAAGCACTGGGAGCCTTGTGCTGGGACCAATTTGACCGTTAATTTATAACTGGCATGCCTATACGGAACCAGACTTGCGCGCAGAACATAGACCTTTCATCTGCTTTGAGTTTACGCGCCAAGCTGTCGGTGACCTTTGGACGCAAGCCAGACGTCGAGTTGTTTTCTCGGAATCAAATTAAAGTTAATGGGGGGCCCGGGGAGGGGGAGGGGCAGTTTCCACCAGACAACAAAATTAGCTGAACTCACGCTATTAATTCATTTCATTTGCTAAATGTACATGTTTACGCAAAGTTCAATGGTCTTGTTTAATATTTTACTTTCCATTTTTGTAAAAGTGACGGCGTTAAAGTAATGTAAGCTGTCACAACTTGAGCTCGCCGCCACTTCGTCTCTGTACCTTTTATAATATGTATTTTTTCCATGCTATCTTCTTGAATAGAAAAAAAGAACAGCGAACTTACCGTCGTACAGGATTCTTCCTGCGTCCGTCTGGAGAATACCTAGGAGGTTTGCGAAGACGTGGTGACGGTCCAGGTACTCGGCGATCTGTCGACGGGCGGCCCTCCCGATCTGCAGACCGACCTGGTAGTGGCTACCTCGGACACAGCAGACACGTACCGCCATGGTTTAACGTCTACAGGTCCCTGAAAGCATAGAAATCCATATAATGATGTCAGTAAATCCTTGTTATGCAGCTAAAAGGGCGGACACGGGTACAGAATGACAGATGAAGACCGAGGTCACGATGGGGCATTCCACCCTACGGCAGCATGGGGTTGGTGGAAAAGCTGGTTCTGTACAAATGGCGCTTCAGTTCATTGAGGTTGGAAAAGGCTTTGTCTACGTGTGATTGTCCTCCTCGTCTATACCAGTCAAGCATGGCCCTCTTATAGAATGTCCATGATAAGATAATTTCTACTTAGAGAAGAAAATAAAACAAAAGATTCTACATTGACCTTTCCTTTAAAACTTGAATTTTAGGGCATTGGAGAACCCCTAAAAAGAAACTGTACACAAATGTATTACCTTTTTAAGTCAGGTTGATTTGTTCATATGGACAAAAATGAACAAAATTGAACGTAGCTAAAAGAGCGACACCTACTGGAGAAAGCTGGGAGTGCTGTTAGTACTCTTCATTGACACATCACACGGCCCCTTTTGACCTTTGTGTTCTGAGGAGGAAGGAACGGCAACTAAACTCTCAGGTAAGGACGTAACGATGCCCGATGTACCTTCCATTTGCTTTATTGAGTTCCCATTATGCCCCAAATTTTGACCATGGTCATGCCTATGTGTGCAGTTTTAGAGAAAGTTTCTACAAGATTGCTGATTTTAAATGGCGTACTTGAAAACACGAGATGGCCTGCCCCAGAAAATTAATAATTTCCATGTTGACCATGACAATTTTAATTTTGTACGTTACTGGCTCAGTCGCAGGTACATTTTGTAGTTTTATAGAAGCACAAATGAAAAACGATAGAAAATGATCAGCTTTCGACCTACATAAGTGGAAAACGAGATTATATATATATATACAATGCCACACCGTCTTAGTTTTATGGATGACATCCCCTGGAGACCCCCAAAACTATTAAATGCGCGCGGGCGAAAAGATAAAATCCCAGCAAAAATAAAAAGTGCTGATAAACCACAGGACTAAACATCCAGACCATTCTTTTCCAGGCTTGGTTTGTTATGTGTTCACCTCCAGTAAGACTGTAAGAGACAATCGTCGCCATTTCAATCATGTTTGTACTGCTATTCTTGTTCAAAGAGGGAACAAAGGCGCTGTGGCCCCATGCCCTGACCACAAAGACCATGTGCTACCCTACCCTAGAGAGCAGGTCCTCCGGTTGACATGAAATTCTGATTGATATAGGGTGACATGTGGCCAGTTTTTTTGTAAAACAGGCGAAAATCAATGCGCGCGAGGGTGTCATCCATAAAATTAAGTCAGTGTGGCCCTACCTTATTTATGATCAGGCAGTTGATATGTACTCAGCCTGAGTCTATCCGTCAACATACCCGCCATTTGTACACAAAAGCTAATGCTTTTAACCGAACATTTGGTAAATAGACTCTAGGAGGCGAAGCGAATCCCGTTTGTTGCACACTGTTATCCTTTTACTGCGCCCAGCTATGGTGTACAAAGGGAGAACAGGGCGTTGTAGAGACTCAAGGTGCACTCTCACCGCACTTGCGTCAAGCTTGCGTCACTGCGGGGTTCGTTGACTGCGTCACTGTTTTGTTATTTTCTCCGATTTTTTTTTTTTAATTTGGATTTTGCGTAATACGTAAAAGTATGACTTGGAAGACGACAAAATACACAAAAAGTAAGAAAATTCGTTCTTTATGTCTGAAATTCGTTGCATATCTCTCGTTGCGTATCTGTGTGAACCATCTTAAGTTCTTTATCATGTTCACAGCCACTTAACGTTTGGGGCTGATCGAATTTATTCAAACACACGAGCGACACCTAGCTGCAGTGCGAAGTGTAACTTTCTTCCCTAAGGATGGTGACTGGCGGTCACCGAATCGTCTACTCATGAAACTACTGAAAGTGGAAGTCAATAATTAAAGACTTTGTTGTATAAGGTATAAAGGTATCAAGAGGACCTGAAAAGTATGGACTCTACAAAGCTCCTTGAGCTAAGCCCGGTCGTGTTGCAACCTGGTACAAGACCGTCAGGGTTTCAAACAGGTGAGTACCACTGCGTATTGAATAAATGAAAGACCTTAATTGCACAATTTTGTGTGGTGGGTTCTTTAACGTGAGTGGGGTGTGGCTCTCCTCAAACACGGGACCTCCATTTAACGTCCTATGCGAGGGACGGCCCTAGCCGAAGCTAGGTACTCATGTTCACCTGAGTTAAGTGAGGAAAGCCGTGTAAAGTGCCTTTTCTATTAAAGGGCACAAGATCGGTGACGCGGCAGGATTCGAACTCGAGATCTCTCGGTCTAGAGCCAAACACGCTCGGGACCGAGAGGTCGCGAGTTCGAATCCTGCCGTGTCACCGTTGCCGCTGTGCCACGCGATCTCACATTTATTTATCATTGTTTATTTCCCGTTAACTACACCAGGAACTGAACAGTGTCCGGTATGCATCAGGAACATGGAGGCGCAAGATGTCGAGTTCGTCGCTCGAGTAGTCGCAGAAGGCTTTTTTTATTCACTTGAACATGTGGTTGGTAAGAGCCGGTAAGATTTCCTTTGTATGCTTATATTGTCACATGCAGAACAACCTTCTGTTTGTGTTCCTCAAATACCGGGTTTCTCCTGTACAACACACACCATGCTAGTTGAAATATATCACGTTACGGACTGATGAAGCCCAAAACAAATGCTCAGAATAAACTTTCAAGCTCTATGACTATATGAAACAGTCTGTCCAACCAGATAAAACAACAACTGAGAACTGACCATAAAATGCATACACAAAATTTAATGTCAGTCAATTAAATTATATGTAGTGTGCGTGAGAATTGTATCTTCTTGTAGTCCAGGAAGATTAGCTGCTTACTAGTGTATGATAGCTAAAGGAGGGAATAAAGTGCTAGATTCGTAGACTCCATCTCTCTCTCTATATATATATGTGTACATTTGTTATGTATTTGTCTATACAATGTTGTAGAGTGGAAGACTTCATCCTGCTCAACATCAGCTGGCTGAGCCGATCAGCGCACCTGTGGAACACCATTTACGTGGCTCTGTACGAGGGCAGGCTGGCCGGAGCAGTGATGATCAAATTCCAGGGCGACAAGTTAGTTTCTTCTACTACTGTTTCGTTTACAAGATTCCAAAATATTCTGTTCTCTTTTCTGTTATAGATCGTTTTCACAGAACGTTCGAAAACCGCTTCGCCACGCGTGGACGCCATGTTGGATGATAACCTGGATGACTAGAACACAGAACGGTGCTATCAAAGTTACTTGCGGCGGGTTCAAGTGTGCTGTCTTGTCTCCGTACTGTGAATGATATAGTGATGTAGCCAAGGCTAGATATCAGGACAAAGTTGCAATAATAGGTCTTGATCCATGTGCTTTAAGAGAAAAGGCATTCGACGATCTAACGCTCTTGCCGATGGTTGAATACCCGGACATCTGTTACCGCTACCCTGGGCGACTATATAACGTTATGTACACTCCTATCATATAGGCTGCGCACGGAGGACTAGACTAGTTACAGCCCTATACAGCGGAGTTTGCGTTACACAGTCTACCCCAGTATCCAGCTGCCCTCACTATCCACTTGCCTCACAAGGGGCAAGATTTGGCGCTTCTCCAACTCTGACTCCGTGTGAATTGTTTTCTACTCCGGTCAAAACTGAGCTACGGCGTGTTTCAGCCAACTACGACGTTGTTTGACAAGGCGCGACGTAATTTGGAGAACTCGCGCGTAGTTCACCCAACGAGCTTCAATACGACTTGTCTTTCGGCCTGAGGTACGGTCTGACTCAACTACTTCGTAAGTAACCATAGCCTGACTAAAAACGCTCTGCTTGCCCGACAGTTTCCGCCCCCTCATTAAACCCAGCCAGTGAGAGATTTTGTAAACACATCTAGTGCAAAATGTAACAAACTAAACTACGTATTTTCAGCCATACTGTGACAAAGTTGGACTACAACGTCTTAATCCCACCAATTTGTACATCACCTCGACACCGTGACGTTATTGTATTCTCCCCCAATACGCTAAACTGAGAACAAGATAAACATTCGATCGTATCGCCATTATGAAAACCAGAATTCAGAATTCCCTGAGGCTAAGGTTTGGTCGTTACATATTTTCTACAATAATAGCTACGCATATGTGTGCGTGGTAACTTGCGCATGCATTCTATGAAGCTTTTCAAACCATGCTCACTGCGACAGAAGACAACCTTCATTTCTTCAACTAGAACTTACACAGTAAATATATTCCCACCTGTGTGACAAAGTTGGTGACAAAGTTAGAGATCTTTAAGCTTGCAGTGCTGACCTGCCCGTGTCACACCCTGTCTGTAATGCTGTCTAACCGGTTAACCTGTCACTACACTTGACTTGACTTGAGGTAGAAGTTCAACCTCTGGCGTGGGAAACGTATATGCTCATTGTGCAAATAACTAGAATAACGAAATGTAGATGGGCCGTATTCCATGAAATGACTCTTAAACTATTTTCCTCCAGAGGAGAGTACTAATTTCTAAAAGACCACGTCTTTACGTACAAAAATTTGATCACAGATGAGCAAACTCCGCACGGGGACCCATGTTGGCTGGCCGCTAGAATAGTGATTCAATCGAGTTAAAAAGGGATAACTGTGTTGTTAGATAGAAACGGCGAGTACGCTGTATCCTGTGTTCATGGAACTCGCAGTTAGCACATCGAACAACCAGCCCGTTTGTAAATAATAACCACAAAAAACTTCTTTCCATGTACGGGCCCACCACGTGCAACACACAGCCGTGTGGAGATCGAGCAGCTTATCATCCAACATGGCCGTTCGAACGTTCGAACGTGACTGTGACGCCACATGAAAACGATCTATACGTCGACATATAAAGAACAGTTCTTAGAAGTAGCATTTAACCTGGGTCCAGTCCATCAACTGGTCGGCTGATTCTGCATTTTGAACTTGCAGGAGAAAGCATGGGTTGAAAAAGTAGTGTGTGCTTTTCACCCAGTCCATATGTCGATTAAATGTTCATTCTATATGATCCCTTCCTGTGATTTTCTCACGTTATTTTTCGGTACGTTAGCAAAGCTTTCAAGATATTTGACATAACATGATTTGAGAAAATTGTTTCTCGATCGGATGTTCTTTAGTTTTACTCCTAATCAATCCGAAGTTTCGTCAATGAACGTTTAACAGCCAGGTACATTATTCTTTGTACAAAATAGATCAATAATTCACTTTTATTCATAAACATACATTCATACACCCATACATTCATACATACATTCATACATTCATACATTCATACATTCATACATACATACATACATACATACACAAATACATACATACATACATACATACATACATACATACATACATAAATACATACATACATACATACATACATACATACAGCATACATACATTCATACATACATACATACATACATACAAACATGCATACATACATACCGTAACGTTACTTGTACATACATTTTGAGACAAAGACTTGAGGTGTCTTTGGGCCAATCACAGTTTCTTTCATTACTACAGTGATCGCGCCGCGCAGGATCCCATCTTTTGCGAGACCTTATCACGTGTTGGATGTTGGCGCACCTGTCGGTACGAAATTTTATGTTCTGAGGACTTATAGGACTTAGAAAAAAATGATGCCGCTTTTCTGATTTCGGCCCAGAAAAGACTCGGATCGGTAGGTAGGTTTTTTTTTTACTGTTGCTAATAAAATGATAACTCACGTATGTTAAAAACTACAAGCCGTGTACGAATTGTTACAAACTGTACAATTTGAAATGGAGTGCGTTCAACTCGCATACTCATATTAGTGAGAGCTATTAAAAGTAGAGAAAGAGAAAGAACACTGAAAACGCTTGTCTGGGTCGCAGACTGGGCTGTATGGGCTGGGCATTAAGGAACAATTCAATAACATCAAATAAAGAAATAGCTGAGAGCTAAGCACAGAAAGAGAAAGAGTACTGAAAACTCTTGCCTTGTCGCAGACTAGGCTGCATGAGCTGGGCGTTGAGGACCAGCAGACTCGGCGCAGCGGAGTGCTTTGTTGACAAGGTGTGTGTGACTGCAGAGTACCGCGGGAGGGGCATCGGGAAGGCGCTGGTGGAGCGGGCCGAGACTGCGGCAAGGGAACGCGGATGCACGGTAGGTAGTCTCCAGAGTAGGCCGGCTCTCTGGGGCCTTTTTTTGGCTCATAGTACATTTTTGCTGGCCATTTCGCTACTAATCAGAGACGGCCGGCAATCAGCGACCCAGTAAGGCCTAGGTCACATTTCCAAACCGGGGCCCGGCCGGGATGTTTTAAGAAACGAAGAATTCAAATGTATACCTAGAAATATACACATACTATGCCCATGAATCTTATATTGACATTTTGTGTATTCTGATGTCTTTTATAACATTCTTTTCGCTCCCAAAAGTTGCCCGGCCGGGCCCCGGTTTGGAAATGTGACTTAAGCCTAAGCGACTGTTAAGTGATATGATACATGTCAGAGCGAGAAGCGACAGTATATAGTGTAACGTTATGATTATCGCCGGAGCGAACTATTTGCCGGATGGTACTCAGGCTAATGTTTCCCACCACTGCAGACGATGTCCCTGTATGTGAGGCGGAATAACCGGGCTGTCCGTCTGTATGAACGTCAGGGCTACGTCATCACACATACTTTTGGTGGCTGCTTCACGCAATGTGCGACGGGCACCAGAGTGAGTCTATCGCATTATCATACTAATTTATATAATTTTTTGTTGTTTTGTTTTTCATCATGTGTACATGTGTGCGTGTGTGTGTGTGTGTGTGTGTGTGAACACCAAAGATACTATAGAGCGTTGCCACGCATCCTCCGAGTTATTTATTTATCCTCCGAGTTATGCGTAATGTAGTTGCGACAACACTGACTTATGTTTCGGTGTGTGTCGTGTGCACGTGTATGTGTGTTTGTGTGTGTGTATGTGAGAGAGAGAGGGAGAGAGAGAGAGAGAGAGAGAGAGAGAGTGCGTGTGTGTGTGTGTGTGTGTGTGCGTGCGTGCGTGTGTGTACATGTGTGTGTGTGTGCGGTGTATGTATGTCACTATGTGTGTGTGTGTGGGGGGGGGGGTATGTGTATTGTATGATTATACGAATTTCTACTTTTGTCTGTCCAAACTACAGGACTGGTACAACATGGAGAAGCAGCTATAACGCAAAGTACGCTTCGTTGCAACACCTCAGGATTTCACCAGCAGATTCTATGCAATTCTTTTAACGGATCTTATGGGACAATATGTTTTATCCGACATTCCGAACGTAGTTTAGATAGGTTATATATTTACAAATCCGTTACTTTTCAATGGAGGATTTTCGCCGAATTCCAAGCGATCTGTAGTAACGTTACAGCTAAATTCGTGTTGGAATTCTCGATTGAATGCGGATAGACGATGATAAGGATGACAAGTTAAACCAGAGAGTTTGCTGATCCGGACGTGATACAGGCTGTTTTATCTTATATCTGTCTCCGTGTTTTTGTACCTGTAGAAGTCAGCAGAAAATACTAATCAATTCCCTGTACTTTTGCTGTGTCAATAAAACTCTAAATTATTCACATTCACTCTGTAACGTCGTTATTCAGTGATACCCGAAAACAGGTCACTGATCACGACTTGACTAACGTTAACAATAATAACACTGAAAACTGATGATCATGTGTAAAAATGTTGCAACGTCCCACCTGTGCGTTTAAATCAATGACAGGTACCACTATTGAAGAAGTAAGAATACGTAAGTATGTTCAGCATGTTATATGTAGCTTTCGTGGATCACCAAGCGCAAAACCATAGCATGTCCAGGACAGAACATACAAAAAATGTTCTGCTAGAGTACTGAGGAGATCCGCCAGGAGGTCCAAGTCGACCTTGACTTTCCGACATAATGAATGTCACAATCAATCAAGTTATGCTACCTGCAAAAATGTGGAAACAGACTTGGACAAAAACAGACGCACCAAAAACAATTATACCTCTTTTTTCATGGACGTAAAATTATCTGCTAGCTCTAGCTTCCATGGCGTTTTCTGATTGCCGGCCTCTAAGTGTATTATGAGCCATAAAAAGGCCTCAGAAAGCCTGCTATGGAGGCTATGCTAGCTCCGCATTTATGATTTAACATAGCAGCTCCGAAAATGGGGAAAGGGTCTTTAGAAAGTATATGGTAGACGTTGAAGGCTAAAGCTATAACGTCTTTTTGTGTGTGACATTTTGTGCGTATTCCTAGTGGTAAGATTTTCTCTTCTCTTTCTTCATCTCCTTGCCTACGGTCACGAAATGCCGCAAAAACACGTGCAATACAGCTGCACCCTACATCTGCTTGGAGCCTTAGTTGCGGTTGCTAGGGGACGCATTACGCCACTGCGCAAGTCCGGAAGTAAGGTCATCGACCCCACCCCCTAAGGCTAGCAGCAACAACAACAACAACAGCGGGTAAAAAAAATCGAAAGTTTGACAGTATGAAGTATCTAAGGGTCTAATGGTCATGTAGTTCGGTTAGAAACTGGCTGAAGATAGTTGTCGTTTGATTTAGTCTTGTTTTCTGTAACAATAAGAACAAATTCATGCTTTATAGGTCGTTGAGCGGTCAGCAGGCGGGCGACGGTTGGTTCAGATCCAGAAAACACCCTTATTTAATTTAATAAGTTACGCATGCACGGGGTAGATGTTGTCAACGGGTCAACAGATGTTTCAGATAGCATCCACTAGCATTCGTAAGGGACTTGGAAAAAACCTGAAGTATTCATAGCCAAAACTATGGCCAATTGACACTTGTTATGATGTATGACGCATTTGTCTGATATGGAAAACGTCCAACAATAACAAAGGTTAATACGTTAACGTTTAGTAAATGTAGGTCATGTAGACAAACTTTGTTGACAGCTTTTAGATGTTACATATGATGTTAACCCACCTAACATTTGATAAATCTTAGCCACAGATAAATGACGTTCCTTAGAACTGTGTAACGTGCCCGTTACCTTTCTGTAGAAAATGGGATGTCACGGTGAAGTGTCCTTGGCCTTTGAACTACCGCTCGGCTGCCGTAATTTGAGTTAAGCGCGTCCCTCCGTCGATATTAGACCCGATACATCGATGTAAAGCAAAATATTGCATACGACGATGTGGTCCTTTCTTGAAGATTCACAGGTGAGGAGAGTGAAGTCACGTCTGCCAGGAAATAATGGCCGAGGTTGTGCCTGTAGATGCGCAGCCAGAACCGGCCCAGACGCCGGTTCAAACAGGTTTGTACCAGTCACTATCTCTGATGTCAACAGACTGTGTCATTATCCGCTGGTTAGTCCAAGGTTAACCACAATGTACGTCATGTTGGTGTAAGAACAGGATGTTTGGCTCAGATCCGTAATTCGGGTTCAAATCGACTGATATGCTACCAATCGAATTAAGTACTACGGTCTTAGTGGATTAAACCTTAACTTATACAGTCTAGTCTCTAGGATGCCATCTTGGAAAGGTTAAAGTCATCAGTTATGTCAGTACTTTAACTAATGTGATAAACCTTAATAAAAAAACGTGAATGTAAAAATGAATTTAATTCTAAGAGAGCTACTTAAACACCATCTGTAATCCCAAATGTGTGCCCTTAAGTGACCTTGATAACACTGTTTATCATGTGGCAGTCTTTTAGGCTGTCCCAGGTAGATTATAAAAGTTAACAGATGATGCTAAGTTCTATCTCTCACTGCACGATCATTGCCTCTTATAATTAATCTGGTTTGTTGAATTCTGGAGTCAGTTTTGTTTATAACTGACCTGTTTCTAAAATTTGTATATTTTGTGAATAATTAGTACTGTAAATGCATTAAAGTTCGCGGGGATTTAATTTCGCGGTAGCGGGAAAAATGACTTTTTGCGGTGGTTTTAAGTTCGTGGTAGCACCATGTATTGTAGTCTCTTACTGCCATGGAAAAATGTTCGCAGTGTTTTTAAGTTTGCGGTGAAGCAGCCACTGCAAAAAACGCGAACTTTAAACCACCGCGAAAGTTTCTGCATTTACAGTAACTTCATGACAGTATGATTTCAGCAGCAAATCAGTACTTGTCAGTACTGATCAGTAAGATTCCAGTAAAGATAGGTTGCTAAGAGTCTGTGTAGTTATACTTGTACCAACCTGATGAAACTTAAGTTACAACAATGTCTTATTTTCCTCCTTTGCAGCGCCAGGAACTGAGCCAGGCCCATTGCAGATCAGGAACATGGAGGAACAAGATGTCGACTTTGTGGGACGAATGCTGGTGGAAACTTTCAGCGACAAATTTGAACATGCGGTTGGCAAGAGTCGGTAAGATGAAATTCCTTAGAGTGTATTCAATTTATACCTCATCAGCTAAGTCTGTTTGAGACCGTTGCACATGATAGTTGATATTGGGTGAATTGGCCTAGGGTGTAATGTAATGTTAGACTCTTAGAGCCTTGCATTCTTTCTCTGCTTAGCACTCAGCACGTACGAAAAAGAGATACATTGATAGTTAAACAGTTACGCTCACCACTACCAGTGGAACTACCAGTAAAACTGTTAGTAATACTCTTTTGTAGTGCTGGCACATTTTTGTAACATCTTGAGATCCTCTATTAACCATCATTGGCTTTTTGAAGGTCATACATTAAACCGATACAATAAGGACTGTATATAAGTCTTAGAACGGGTGGACCCACCGGACAGAGCTGCATGGAAGCGCAGTGTGAAGACTACATGTATATCTGAATGCTGCCCCCCTGTATCAGGGATCCCAGCATCAGTGTAATAAAAAAATGGATACTACTACTACTCCAATTACTAACTTTGCTCCAAAACTATTTGGCCTGTGATGACACTTATGCTAGTAAGGACGGTCCCCATCATATCATACCAGCAGCAATAATGTCACATGAACAATGTTGTTCTACAGGATGGAGGGTGCAGTCCAGCAGAACACCAAGATGTACGGCAGGTCAAAAGACGTGTGGCACCGATATCTCGTAGCCGTCTATGAAGGCAGGCCGGCAGGTGTGATGGCACTCAAGTTCCACGGAGAGACGTCAGTACATAGGGCTCAAGTTTGATTGATTGTATAATAATTGCATACCCAGTAAACCAGGTCATGGCGAATTACACTTAGTCCTTTAAAGGTTTTGTTCTGAATCAAACAAGAGTACATTTGATCCACTCACACTGGGAGGCCAATTTATTTCCCTCCAGGGTATCTAGTAATCAGATTTATTTATTTATTTATTTGTTCAGCTGTTTACAAACAGCCAGGGCTGCCCAACTAGCCGTAGGCTTAAATTGTCAAGGGCTAACCCTGTACATGTTCGCACATGTTCGCACACGACGGTTATACCGCCCCTTACGGGGTGACACACCCGTCCAGGTGAATGATGTAGATCACCATGTGGCTGATAATCAGATTTAAACTTTGGTTCTTTGTCTGCTGCAGGACTGAGGTGGATTTCCAGTGTGGGGAGGCCTGCTCGTATCTTGGGTGTTGCGGCACTTGTGGGTACGGATATTATTTATTTCATATTAAAAAAGATATTGCGTTGCTACCTTTCTTCTTCCTCTTCTTCTATTTCAAACAAACAAGGTCAATGATCACTGTCACCATGGTTACTGGTACATGTATGTTATGAGCAGGCATGCTGTCATGTTCCATTTTATGATGTAGCAAGTGGCAGGACAGCTGGAGGGGCTGTTCAATATATATATTCATATATGTGTGTGCGTGTGTGTGTGTGTATATATATGTGTGTGTGTGTGTGTGTGTGTGTGTGTGTGTGTGTGTGTGCGTGCGTGTGTAAAAGAACACAAATGAAGAATCTATGGCTCAGTTTACTAATAATACTCTTGTATGTTACTAACTGTTAGGTCATTTGTTCAACCTTGCTGACCACTTAGATCTCAAGATGAACTCTTTTTTAGCCTTTTTTTGTGTTTTTTTATTTGTATGATTTGCTTCAGTTTTGGGGTTCCCAGAGGTTGTCATCCATATACAATGTAATTGGATCAACATCGCCTTACAGTATAACACTGGTTCACCTTTATCTGCGGGTTAATCTATATCCGTTGTTTAAAGAAAAAACAAGGTATTTGGGGATAGCAAGTTGACAGACTGTGGTTTCAAACCGTATATTGAATATCTTGCAATCTGAAACGTCCGTTGACTTGATACTGTATCCCTTGTTTGTTTTTTTCACAACGGATATACCCCACGAATAAAGGTGAACTAGCGTTATATACAATAAGCTGTTGCTTTAATCTTCAATTGCAGGCTCTTCTGGCTTGGCGCTTACACGGAAAATGTGAACATTCGTGTGGGGCAGTGCTACCTGGACCACATTGGCGTGGATGCAGACTTTCGCGGAAAAGGCATCGGCAAAATACTGCTGGACAGGGCAGACTTTGAGGCCAGGCAACGGGAATGCAAGGTACGTAGGATGAGTAGCATTTAATTCAGTTAAATTTATTGAGACAACAAAAGTCGGAATTGCTTTGTTTTTACTTGGTGTTAGGTGTTTCAAAAGTTAATCGCCATGCTATCATTGGTCAATGAACTGCAAATTGTGCTGGACAGTCAGAATCCGTCTTTGATTTTCTATTACCGGTAAAATGGCCAAGTAGGTAGAGAGTGTTCGCCTTGCATTCATCATGATCATGAGTTTGATCCTTGACCAAATCATAATACCTTTAAAAATGGTAACAGAATATACAATACATGCTGCTTTCTCTGCGTAACACTCAGCATTTGAGAAAGAGTATCATGGTAGTTAAACACACTTCAACCACTACCAGTGGACTGGCCTGACCTGCTGTAGTGATGGCACAAAAGTTGTGTGGCCCAGGGCTACAGATAGGGAGATGGGCAGTGCCGTATATGCCATCTGGTGCGGGAAGGTCTTCAACTTTTTGTCCTTTTCTCACAACCACAGTCAATATTCCTGTGGGTGAAACAGAGTAACCGTGCAGTCCGCCTGTACGAACGACAGGGCTACGTCGTCACCCATCCTTTTGGTGGCTGCTTCTCAAGGTGTACGACTGGCAGCAGTGTAAGTCTGATTAATTCTTATCTTTATTCCCTGCCCGTAGAAGGCTATGTTTTTGTTTCTGTCTGCCTATGTCTCTCTGTGTGGATCAGAGAGTGTGTGTTTGCAGTGTGTATGTGTGCGTGTGACAGTGTGTGTTTTCAATGTGTATGCATGTGTGTGTGTGTGCAAGTCTGTTTGTGTGTGGTTTTGGGTGTGTAATTGTGTTTGTGTGTGCATCTGCATCTGCATAGGATACCCCCAAATGACCCCGCGAGGGGCAAAAGTAGGGGGGGGAGCTGAGGCTCCCGGGTTAGGGCGGGCAGGCCGCCTGCCTGGCACGGAAGTGCTCAACGTTGGGAGCGCTTACAACCGTGCCAGGCAGGGCATTCCACTCGGGAATTGTGCGTGGGAAAAAAGAATGTTTGTAGATATCGGTGCGTGCAAATATGTGTTGATATTTGAAGTCGTGACTACCCCGGGTGCGCCCTTGGGCAGGCTTCAGAATATATTGTAAGGCATAAATGAGTCAACATTTTACCAACTTTTATTCCTTTCTGTCCATTAATTACAGGAGTGGTACAACATGGAGAAGCAACTGTAAAGTTATTTCCCAAGACATAACATTCCAACCACATATCAAGTTACCACAGCATATCATTAGTTACAACTGTTATGCATATCAAGTTTTCATTGTGTCTCCATGTTGTGGTGATCACACGTGTTTACTGAACCAAGGAAGATACAGTTTTGTGATGCATATATTCGCATATTTCTCTGATGTATGTTATGTTCTCAGTGCCAATTTGCTGTTTTCACAACAGATTCTTATTTGACAATGGAACAGAGTTTGCCCGGACTTCTGGGCATGTTATTGATAAATGTGCCAAGGTGTGGCATGTGTATTGAAAAATCTGTCATTTTTCTATGGAGATTTGTAACAGTGGGGTTCAAGTGCCACCAACTGAACCCAATGGCCATGAATGTGTACAGTATTTCAAGTGATAGCTATTAAAGATCATTCAAAGTTGGTGAAACAATTTGATAATATCTAAAGATAAATCCTATCATGATATTAAAGGCTGATTTGATTTGTATTCACCTTTGTGAAATATGAATGATGTATTATTTCTAATGTAATGGTATATTGTAAATATTTGATGGATGTGTACATTTCTATGTTGTTTCTATTCTGTAACTTTTGCCAATGGATTTTCTTTAATAAAACCCCAGTTATCTGCACTTTCACTCATAATGGCAAATATGGGCTTGGAAGAAAACTTTAATGCTGTATATTATTCTATGTAACATTTGTATACTGTAACTTTTGTCAATGGATTTTCTTTAATAAAGCCTCAATAAAATATTCATTGTGACTTTTGTGTATATTCAGGAGTTTGTCTGAGGTCCATTTCATTTCATTTCATTTTATTTGTTTGTTTTACCTGAGTACATCGCTCAGGCTTCAGCCTGTCCATCATATATATATAGCCACCATCAATTCAAGTATTCAGTACCCACATGTAACTTTCGCCAATTGCAAGCGTCAAACAAAAGGATTTTCTGCATTTAGCCAATCAATATAAAGTTATGGGAAAATTTCTTCTAGGTTTAGACAAGGAGCTGATAAAAGCTCCTTGGTTTAGAGAAAGCTTAATAATTCTTACAGAGATCTCTAACAGAGATCTTCATTTAAAGTTTCTGGTAGACATAAAACTGCTTGGTTTTGCGGTATTTCCAACTTATTTATATAAGTGGTAAGATATCACCTTCTTCATCTTCCTACGTCGTATTGCAAAATAAGCCACACCTTTCATCTGCTTGGAGCCCTAGAACGTTACGGTTGCTCGGCGACGCACTAGCTTCTGCGCAAGTCCGGAAGTGGAGAGCCCGTGTGTGTGGGGCCGTCCGTCCGAGAGGACACCAGATGCAGTCACCGTAAAGAAACTTAAAAGTATGTCGAATGTAAAGATCTAACGGACTCGCAGTTCGGTTAGAAGCTGGCAGAAGACAGCTGTTGTCGTTGGAAGAAGTTTCTGTTTACCGTAATTGCGTAACGGTAAGTGCAACTGTTGCTTGGGCCAAATATTCTTGCTAACACGATCACTGATGTATGACATCATCATCATCATATCGTTCCGTGCCAGTATGTATGACGCAGGTTAGACAACCAGGACATGAAGATACAGAATACAAAAGTAGGTCAAGCAACTGGGTAGAACTTGAAAACGGCCATACGTTTAACATGACATCTGTTGTCTTTTGTCTGCGATTGAGGAAAAAAAGCTGAAGTTTAACAGGCATTTCCTTATTTGCTTGCTTGTATTTTATCAATCACCCATGAAAAGTAGGACGATCACAAATGACTCTGTTGACATGGAAATCGTAGCTTCAAATCTGTGCCAATACCTGCATGGAACTAGTATGGCACTGGTGCAATCTAAACGTTTAGTAAATCTTTGCCACCTACTCGTATTTTAACCATTGCCTAAAAGTGTGTACTGTACAGCAAGGAGGTTAAAAAACACCCTCTTTCAACCTCCTTGTGTACAATTATTAATTTATTGTTTAGAAAAATGCATGTGACAGGTGAAATCACAGTCATGGTTAACCCGCATCAAAAGCGCCCCGCCCTATACACAGTCAGGCTTTTCATTGAATGCCTACATGGATTGTATTCCTTGAATGCCTACATGGATTGTATTCCTGATATTTGGTAAAATTACTAATTATAATTTGAATCCCCCCGACGACCATGTTGGCAGGTAATTGAATTAAGTAGTAGCGCCTTCGCGTGAAAAAGCCTGTATTAACCAACATTAAACCAGATTGCATGGACTAAAGTGATCTACATCGAACATGAAAATTCAAATTTATTACATTTACAGATACATAGGTACAACAGAGTTGAGGCATCTTCGAGGATATGGCTTTGGACTACGGACCACCTGTAGTTGCACAACCCTTCCTGCCACCACCACCACCATATCAACCAGGTTTGTACCAGGTCCTGTACATGTATGATCTAGTGTCAACTCTCATTATTATCATTCCCTAAAAACTGACACATGTAAACAGGAGCCTGAGCATCGTTGTAACAAGCAGTGGGTAATAGGGGTGGGTACTGGTACAGAAACTTCAGGTCCAGGTCCGGTTCAGGTCCAGAGGATCAGGTCCAGAGGATCAGGTCCAGACCTGGATACCCATAACAATGGTCCATTTTGCAACAAAGAAATCTGTTTTGTGGAGTACGATGATAATTTTCCTTATCACGCAGGCCGTCGGGCACTCCGACCTGCGGTCGGGCTGCTAACTCAGGTGATACAGAATACACTGTGTTGTATTCTATATCTATCCACTGACTATTACCAACGTGATTAAACTATTTGCAGAGGTATGTGTTAAGTCATTTACCAATTGGTAGTTGAAAGTATCAAGGACGTTATATAATGTCCTTGAAACTATTAATGAGAATTTCGTATGATATAATTATTCCTCTGTATGCAGCACCAGGATCTGAGCCAGGCCCATTGCAGGTTAGGAACATGGAGGCACACGATGTGGACTTTGTGGCTCGAATGCTGGTGGAGGCCTTCAGCGATAAGTTTGAGCATGCGGTTGGGAAGAGTCGGTAAGAGGCAGATACTTCTGCTATTACAAGCCTGCTTGAGACCAGTGCATTTGTGGGTATACATGTAGGAATAGGGATGGCCAACTACATGTAGGCAAAGTTTAACTAGAGCAATGGCTTAGGGGTGTTTGCCTTGCATGAATCTTTCTTGCAGCTTACAAAATGTAGTCAGGGTTTGAAATATACAGAAATCTTTATTGATAGGACGAGAGTACAGCGACTTTCGCTTTCGTAAGGTCTATAACAACTACTTACAGTACAACTAAACAGACATATATGAATAAGTCAGCATATTGGGTTTAGCATGTCATTTACACTATTATAGCCAGCACGTAGTATAAATAGTATGGTAATTCTGTTGTCATGCAAAACAAAAGTATATAAGAACCCAAAACAATATAATCATCATAGTTGTGATAACATTCAATGTTAATTTGATAACTCACATTAAAAAATGTTGTTCTATAGCATGGAGGGTGCGGTCAAACAGTCAGCCAGTAGTCTGGGGAGGTCCCGAAACGTGTGGCACCGATATCGCATAGCCATGTATGAAGGCAGGCAGGCTGGTGCGATGGCACTCAGGTTCCATGGAGACAGGTATGTACATTGGGTGTGTGCAATCACATGGCTTATAATCATGTTTATATAGGGAGAAATGAATGAATGACTGGATGGATGGATGGATGGATGGATGGATGGATGGATGGATGAAGGAATGAATGAATAAAGGAATGAATGAAATCTTGGTTCCTTTTTCCGTTGCAGTGCTGAGGAAGATTTCCAGTGTGGGGAGGCCTGCTCGTACCTTGGTTGTTGGGGCACTCGTGGGTAAGGATTTTGTTTGTTTGTACAGTAAACAGACTAACACAACAATTGCCCATACACAAATTCTATATGAGAACTAGGAATGTACATTCAAGCAGAATACTGTAAATGGTTTTATTATCATAGCACCTTAAAAGGCTAAAGAAGGTTTTAGCAGTACTGTAGTTAACATTACGTCAGTAAGTAACAAATTGAAAATGCATAATTCCGGGCAGATTTACCATTGGCATAAGATAAGTATCATAGCTGGCCAGCTGACTCCCTTTAGCTCACTAAACTACTGTAAGTGCAGAAATGTTCACGATGGATTTATGTTCGCGGTTTTCGTGTTGGCCATTTCACCGCGAATTTAAAACCGCCGCCAATATTTTTCCAAGGCATTAAGATACTAAAGTGCATGGTGCTACAGCAAAATTAAAACCACCACGAAAAGTCCTTTTTCCCGCTACCACGAAATTAAATCCCCACAAACTTAAATGCATTTTTTTAATATAGTATGTTCCTTGGCCAGCTTTGACACTATCTTATGCCACTGGTAAATCTGCCTGGAGATCATAAGATGCATATTCACATTTCAGGATGTGAGGTAGCGACTAAACATTGATTAAATGTTATGTTTCGTATTATATTTTGTAAGATGTTGTGATGAGATGCTGCCATAATCTTCTTGAACAACATTGCAGACTGATATGCTTGGGCTGTGCTGTAGACGGCACCAGCGTTCCTATGGGGCAGTGTTACGTAGACCACATCGGGGTGGACGCAAGCTTTCGCGGGAGGGGCATCGGCAAGATGCTGATGGATAGGGCAGATTACGATGCCAGGCAACATGGATGCACGGTAGGCCAAGTAGCTATTAACATTTCAACATTAATTGTGATATCAAATTGAAAAATTTGATTTAATCTGATAATCTAAAATAATCTCCAGATTGTTTAAAACTGTGAATCTGGAGACTTTTTGAAATAGTCTGGAGATTTTTTTTAAATCTCTATATTTTTCGATTTTCAATGACATGTGACGTCCCCCGCTGGGGGTCATTAACATCTATACAATGGCATGGAAGCTTTTCATTAAGTGTCAATTTTGTAAGTATTAGCTGTAAAGGGTTAGAATTGTTTGTCCAAAGTGCAAAATTTGCCCAAAATTAATCATAGTGTAGGCTGTTATCCACATCTTTTGAAATACAGTCAAAACTGCCCTGGGAGGCCACTCGGGACCAACAAAGTCTCATTGTGTGGGACAGGTGATTCTTAATACTTCAGTAATTTGAGACAGGATTATTGATACTTGTGCCAATAGAAAAATCATCTAATAGACCATCAAAAAGTCATCACAATGGCCTGGTGGTCCGTATAAAGAGGTGGTCATTTTTGCAGGTCTCAGACAATATTCTATGTTAAATTTCTTCTTGTTGTTTAAGATTTGTCCTAACAGAAAAGTGTCACAGGAAATTTGGAAATCTACTACACATGTATTACAGTCTTATTTATCTGATTCATTTAACATATTCATAGATTTATGACATAAAAGTACAGTGGTACAAAAAAAGCAAACTTTAAAAGCTTGCAGTTGATATGACATTCAAGGTTTGTTGTCACAGTCTTTCCAAGAAGCCAGTCAATACATTTTCTTGCTTTTTCTGATAATGATAGCTTCAAATATGTTCTAAACAAAAGCACTTCTAAAAGATTTTTTCTCTGAAATGCATGAAATAAGATTGATTTGATAGCCTATGTATGACCAATTGATTTCTTTTCTTACAATGGCGATATACAGACGATACTCCTGTGGGTGCTGCTTTCTCTGTGTAACACAGCATTTGAGATAGGGTATCATGGATGGTAGTTAAACAAACAACAACCTGCCACTACCAGTCGACTAGCCCCGTGTGTGGCCCAGGGCTACAGAAACAGAGATGGGCTCCGCCCTATATACAATCTGGTGCGGGAAGGTCTTTAACTTTTTGTCCTTTTCTCACAACTACAGTCAATATTCCTGTGGGTGAAGCAGAGCAACCGCGCGGTTCATCTGTACGAACGACAGGGCTACGGCATCACTGAAACAGTCAATGGTAGCTGCTTCATGCGGTGTGCGTTGGGAAGTGCGGTGAGTGACTGTTCACTTGTAGTGCTAAGTAGAATTTAGGTAATGTTACATGTATAAATGTACAGGTAGTCTCATAGCCTTTTTGAGGTCAGTAATTTCCAATGTTCATATCTTGTCTAACCAGTACCATTTGTAGTATTTGTTTTTATTGCATTTAATGTTATTTATCTAAATTCTTTACAGGACTTTTACAAGATGCAGAAGCAGCTCTAGTGTTCAAGTCACACAACAGAGCCTCAAGTTCAAAGTTCATCTGTGTTGGTACAAATCAGTCCAAAACAAAGTTTAACTTAAAAGTCCATTTTTTGTGTGTTGGAAACTACAGACTGTAACTGTTCAACTCTACTTTAACCTCATGGCTTTTTTGCAAATGACTGCTGTCAGATTGTGTGTTTGACGTTTTAAGGAATTTGAATTCTGTTAAACTGCTTTCTATATCTTAGATGTACATATGTAGATGATCAGGGATCTAAACTAACGGGGGGTGCCCTAAGATGCTTCCTGCCTTTAGATGCCACTTATCCAAGTATGGTCTTTAGATAAATGTGTTAAAAATTCTTTGATCAAAACTTGACCACTCTTTGGCAACTAGTGATGGAGCACCGTGAGTTCAAGCGCGTAAAAAAGCATAGCATCTGAGGGCGGCCCCCATAATATAATTATATCTAGTTTGCTACACTGGTGTAACAAGGAGATACTGAACTGTTACACTATTAGATAACTTTTTTCTTGTATATGTTCACTTTGAGTGTTACATTTTACACCTGTTGAACAAAGGACGGTACAGTTGTATTTTACCTACAGATTTAGATTTGTACCTTTGCATTATATTTTCTTGGTTATACTATTTTCAAAAATATTGATGATGTAGAATTTCTTTGGAACAAAAATGTTATATAGTAGATGTGTATTTTTGTGCTTTCAAATAGTCTTTTATTCCAAAATTGTGAAATATGTCCTTGAACGTTAAAAAGGGAAGAGCAAAGACCAGTTACATAGGGAGGGGGTCTGCTAACTGAAACACATCCCAATGCTGGTAAATCAGCAAATGTATTACTTGATACATAATAAAGAACCCTGCTTGCAGAATTTTAAGCAAGACAATGGACTGCATGAACATATATCTGTTATCACGCTTCAGCTAGTGTATAACCATTAAACCCAAAACATAGACTAGAGTGGCTCTAGAGTCAGCCTAAGTGTTTTGTGGTGAATCAATTGCAAAGAAGTTATATACTTTAAACATTTTTAGAGGAACGAGGTTACATTACTTAAAAAGCAAATCTACAGTTTTTACAACTTGCAATTGATACAAAGTACCAATAATAGATTATCTTATGTCAGACACAGAAATGTGTCGGTCTATCATTTCAAATGTTTTTTAAACAAAACAAATTAAAGTTTTCTACTCTTTAAGAGTAATTCTACCTTCTTAGTTAAGCAATTATGCCATGGGCAAGGCTGCTAACTTTTCACAGTAAAACAAAGTACTATACATTTTCATCCCTTCACCTATTAAGTAAACAATTATAGTAAGTGCACCATGGGGATTCATAGACACTGGTTCATGATAAACCTTATAAAATATGTAAAACTGTTGCACATTTGTACATAACATCAATGATCAAGGTTGTTGGACAGTTAGGTAACAGATATGCAAAAAAGCAGGTACTCAAGCAAATGGATATGATGTTAGAAATGGTCAGACATTTCAGATAGCATCCACTATCTTTTGACATGTACCGGTATATTAATTGGCTCACATTTTTACCACAGTGTGTCCTTCTGATTGCCTTCTTCTTTTACAATAAAACTTTGTTCAAGCACCAAATAAGAAACATTAAGGGTCAGACATTACTGTTGCATTGCAGGTTATATTTAGAGATGGAAAATGCAGTCTGGCGATAGTTGAGACTTAGGGTTGTCCGTGTAAATCTCTAGCACTCCAGCTTCAAGGTCAAAAACAGCTGGAAAAGAAAGAGGACCAGTATTTAAAACTACAACTCCCGATAGGTTCTTAAGTGTTCTTCTGTTGCATAACCTTTAAATCAACTGAAATAGCTTGATGCATATTTTTTTCTTACCTGTTATTGATGCAGCTTGGTACCCTATGCTACAATGAAGCTCTCTGACTGGTTTTTGTTTTTGTTGTAATGTCACGTTTTCGCTGTGCTCGTATGTATGTCTGTAATAACTCTGTATGCATGCATGCATTTATGTGTGTGTTTGTTTGCGTGTCCGTGCATCTTGAAGAGATGAAGGTCGATTTGATCTCTCAACTTTTCTTATCTTTAGTGTCATTCCTTTCAACAAATGGCCCTTACACAAAATCGGGTTTGTTTGACCTCAATAAGATTTTTACAAAGCTGGTGTTAAAAGCAACAGGGTGTTGTTCCCTCCCTGTCAATGGAAAATAGTTTTGTTTGCTACATTTTCAGTGAGAGAGCTGGCTATTACATGACATACCTGTTGTTGCAGTTATGACTTCATCTTTCATTGTTCCATGCCGATAAATCGGGTACTCTGGGTCTTCTGAGTCACCTAAAAGAGAGACATTTGTTGAGACTCAGCCATAACTTGGAAGGGGAACCATAAGTTATAATCGGGAAGTCAACTCAAAGGGGAACCATTAGCTTGGAAAGTCGAAATTAAACACCCCTGCCAATGTTCTGACACCTCGATATCAATGTTCTCACAGACCAAGGAGGTTAAAAAAGGAATGTTCTGACACCCTAGCTAGGTTCCGAAAACCCTGTGTACTGACACCCACCCCATTTTCTGACACCCCTATGTTCCAACACCCCTATGTTATGTTGAGGGCTTGGTAATGTAAAGGGTTAGGGTCAGAGCATTGGAGTGTCAAACATAAAGGTACGGTGTAACCCTACATTTGAGCATTAACAGTATTGTATTCAGGATTTTAAGACAGTTTTGTTTGCTCAATGCAATTGAGGAGAACAAAGCACAGCTAGAAAATGATGAACTGGTAATCAATTTTTTAAGGTCACAATGATTGTCGTATTGAATTCATCTTTAAGTTAGTGGTTTGGGATGGGTTGGAACAGACTTTCACACATACCAAGAAAGTTGAGCACGTCCTGTACTGTCTTGGCTGGGTCCATCTCATCAGCACGTGACTTCCGGTGTAGAGAACTTGGGGTCAGCCACTGGGGTATGTCCAGGTGGTCATACCTGAATAATATAGAAGGGAGTGTCCAATGACATTGCCACATCAAGCTAACTTGTTCGGTCTTAACGGGGGCCGCCCTAAGACGGTCCCCGTCGTAAGACGGTACGGATTTTTTGCTGATCTTATTATCCATAAGTACACCGTGTTTGTTGCCACTGACTATGCTGATTACAAAGGTAAATAAACCAAGTCCATGCACACAGCTTTAATTTGCATTCCAAGTATACTTTAACATATTTACTTCATGTTTAAAAAAAACACAGAATTCTAACAGTAATGTTGACAGTGCTGAATCACTTCGGTCACCGGCCTCTGCGTATTGGCGGCTCGTGTTGCTAACTATACGAACTCATCCAAGCAGTCATACAACTGCCATGATACGCATAAATAAAGCTCCATAAAACACTATGAATATGGGTCTTCAAATTTTTGTTGAGTAGAAAAGCAACCAAAAGGAAGCGACATAAACATTGCCACCATTGTACTCCCAAGGGAGTGTGGCCGTGAAGGTGGCAGACTAGAGAACGCTCCAAAGATTTATTTGACTGTAACAAATGATTCGTGCTGTCTATGAAAATAAGACTTGACAGAGAGATGTAGATGATATTTTCATATAATCAGACTGAGTTTTGTTGATGTTGGCGGTGTCGTTTTTTCGTAATGTTTTTTTAGTCGGGCATTCACAATCAGTGCATTCAGCCCTTTGCCCGTAAAACATCAGCTGGATTGTTCTAGGTACAGCCTTCCTCATGTGAGACAAGAAGTACATACAGTCACGATTTTACTGTCAAAAGAAAGCTAAAATATCATACTATTGATTTTTTTCTGTGTACTTAAATTTACCACTTACTTCTGAAGAGAGCAAAATATAAAAAAAAGCGTACCGAGTTAGGCACACTGTTCAGCGTAGCACAAAATTGGAAGGTTACATACACAAAATTGTCTCTCAGTGTTTGCCGCTTGTAACACGCAGCGCGAAAGGTTCATGAACCACATGAATGCATTTCTTATTCAAGTATGTTGTTCAAATCTATGAGTAAAAAATTCAGTCATCAAAATTTGACCACTCTCAGGCAACTAGCGATGGAGCGCCATGAGTTTGAGCGCAAGAAAAAGCGTACCGTTTTGGGGCACCTCCCGTTAGATATTGAAACCTTAAGCCCAGCCGGACACTGAAAGAAAGCAGGGTCATAGTGGGGGATTTTTGTGTTGTCTGAAGTATCATTAAGCTACTCCTATCTTTGTATGTTGCTTGTACAAAACGTATCAAGGACATTAATTTGACCACGGGGACCAGTCAATTGTGTAACAGCAACAAAAAATTTCCTTGCTGTTCAGTAGCAGGGTAACTTTTACAGGAAGGGGTTGCTAAGTCCTTCCCCTTTAACCTGCACAAGGCACCATCTTGAACACAGGACATCCATTTCGTGTCCCGTCCAAAAGAGAGTGCAGCTCAGACTCCCTCATCGCGCGATGTCCAGACCCTGGGGCTTGAACCGGGGTCCCTCGGTTAACTAATCTTAACTGGAACCAGGTCCTTAACTACCTGTTGAACTATCGGGTAAGTTTGAACATTATCAAAGATCATCCACATACATGTTGTAGTGATAGTAGTGGCCGACAGAACCCTTCTCCACTGCTTCAATCCCACGTAGGGAGACCAGAGTGCCAGATTCCCCATCAACCGGTGCACACTCTACAGAGTACATCCTCACACTGTCGTCATGGAGTGTTGCTATGTTACTACCGAACCCCATGGCCACGCCCACAGGAGTGTTCCGGAGCATGTCCACGGCATGTTCTACGGAGGAGGCCGTTAGGAGGGCACGGTTCATGAAGTGGCGAACTGCAGAAAAAAAGAGGACAAAGATTAATTATATTTAATCAATCATAGTAAAGGGGATTTAGAAATATGGATCCAGCTTAGCTCTGTAGAATTTGAGGTCTAGAGGTAGGATTCTTTATCTATGTACTAACGACTACTATGAAACAAAGAGGAAACCTTCTGCTGAAAAGACAGGTGATTATGTTTATGGTATCTATGATATCCCACTAGCTCTTCTTCCCTCTGCAATTCCCCAGATTGGGAGACACAGAGAACAAACTTTGAAGACAATGGAGCTTGCTCTTGTTGCAGGCCTTAAGTAGAGTCATATACACCTGTCTCTACGTACAATACTAACCCCTTTAAAAGAATACAAAGCACATATAACGTTACAGTCTCTGCATCATACAATATCTAAGCAAGTAGATCACCCAGATGATGATGAAAAAAGAAACAGCGTGTACAGACTGTTTTGGTCTCACCTATCCTGTCACACTTGAGCGTTTTTGCCAGCAGCGCGTTAGTGGAGAAGCAGACGCCGTGAGAGTTGTAGGCGTACGCCACTCCGGGCAAAACTCCAGGGTAGCAGTACGCGGTAAAGTTCTCCTCTGGAAGAACGTCGCCGTTCGGAAGCTGGTACGGTGCAATGTTTGCCGCAATGACGTACGCACACGTTTGGATGTTTGCGTCGCCGTCCTCGTTGTGAGCAAGGATCCTAGGGCCATTGCGGAAGTTCAGGAACACAGATGTACAACCTGGAGAGAAAATTTGAAAACAAGTTTAATATACCACTGTAAAAAGTTGCTTGGCAATGTTATGCATATTCAGTCGCTGATCAAAGACAGTGGACGCTGTTGTATCTGACTGTTTTCAAAAATCATGCAGAGTATCTCATTGCCTGAATGCCTAAACTTTATTTTGTTGCTTGGCAATGTTATGCATATTCAGTCACTGATCAAAGACAGTGGATGCTGTTGTATCTGACTGTTTTCAAAAATCATGTATGCAGAGTATCTCATTGCCTGAATGCCTAAACTTATTCTACATATTCGCAGTGGTCATGCTGACTCAATATGTTCTCACAGCAAACTCATTTACGCCACGAACATGGCTCTGACTACTGTACTGCTATATTGTTTCAACTCCAAACACCAGCTGAGCCTAATCAACCTCTGTTGCCCCAAAATCAAGTACAAGTACCTACAAATTTGATACATGATGATTAATAGTTATCAGTTATATTCCTTCCCTCAGAATTTGTGTATCAAGATTCGTGTACCAAAGTCTAGACTTCCCCTCAGACTGTGAAACAAGTAAAAACACACCTGAAGTTTCGTCGATATTTTTTTGTTTGCTCTTCAGCATGAGGAGCATCTCAGGGCGGCAGTGTAAGAGGAACAGGTGTTCAAATGACACCCCCGCTCCTTCCGCCACCCCCTGTACCTCCTCCATGTACTGTGGGTACACTGACTGGGCCACCTGCAGGTACCCTGGGAATATGCAGTCATTAGATCTTTAGATTAGAAAAAAATCATCATCAATATCAATGAACAAGTGTCCCAAGCGGTCTGCCTAGACCCAGTTTTGGGTGTTTGTGTGTGATATGCACATTGTGAACCAACACCTGGGGCAGCTTTGTCTAGAAATGTTTATCTTGTCGGTTTTTCTTTTCTTTATTTTGCTGAATATTTGTTTATTTCATCTCAAGACATCTTGGTTGCCCCTTCAACTTGACGAAGTTTAACCAATTGGTTTAACTCACCTCCCACATGTACATTTTAACACATTAACACATGAAAATTTATACGCTTAGGATTTCACGTACCGATGTTCTCAACAAAGGCCGTTGATAAAGATATCATCACATGATTATTCATCCCTTGGGAAATTACGTATTTGCTCCACTGGAAAAACAGAAATACTTGGTTCCAGCTTTACCTCAGCCTTTATATGTCTATGTAGTATACTCAGTCACTTTTACCCAACTTTGCACGTAACCACGGTTTCCATACATAACTCCACTTGCTACATTGTGCATCATGTACATGTATTCTCTAAGCAGACGTTGGGATAGATTATCCTAAAAAAAATACCATTGTCCACTTTGACCCAACATCTGCTTCGAGACTGTATAGTAGTATTAAAGGGTATAAAAACTCAGACCTTCGTACACTTGTCTCCCCTCCGTGGTTC
The DNA here is from genome assembly GCF_000003815.2 of Branchiostoma floridae. Lineage (NCBI taxonomy): Eukaryota > Metazoa > Chordata > Leptocardii > Amphioxiformes > Branchiostomatidae > Branchiostoma > Branchiostoma floridae. Next base: position 20,464,511 of record NC_049987.1, on the reverse strand, counting down.
CGAAGTAGGGCAGGAGAAGCTTTCCGAAGTTGGCGTATTTCTGCAGAAACTCCCCGATCTGCCGTCGGAAGGTCCTGCCGACCTGCAGCCCGACCTCTCGGTGCGTTCCCCTCACGTGCAGGATGCGCACAGACATGGCCACGCCGGCTGAAGACTCAGCTTCAAGTAGAGGACGTCTTCAAGTCCTTCTTATACTTCTTTACAAGACCTAATGCTGCGCGGGGCCAATGCTTACTTCGAGATTCGTCTTTTGACAGACTATATAAACGAACAGCTAACAAAACACGTGCAGAAAATGACGCAACGCAAGACCAGTCTTGCCGGTTCTGCCCAGCCCGTAAACAATGCCTAGTCGTGCCCGACTAATCCAGTGACACCAAGGAAAAGGAGGACCCGACCTGTGACGTAAGGGGTCAGGGATGCCCCCAGGCAAGTGACGTCATGGTGCCACACAGGTAATTGATTTGATTTGTTTTTTTGTTGTCTAAATTAATACAACCAAGGCCACCCAAGGGCAAGCCCTGGTGACTGAACAATACCCTTCTCACCTTCTCAACCTAATGCCTACTGAGCAATATACTAAGTACATCTGTACATGGTACAATACAAGCGGCTACATGTAGAGACGTTTAAATCTTACGAAGATGTAGAATCTCAACAGAAAACTTGGTGACTTTTCTTCAAATAGAGGCTAGGCTCCGGTTGGTTTTGGACTTTTTTGTCAGCCTTGTCGGGTTTCCTTTTTGTTTGGCTGGCGGACAAAAAATCTGACAAATTAAAAAGCCCGATAAAATCACCTAAAAAACAGTCGGAGCCTAACCTCTGCTTGGAGACTACGTCATTGGCGCAGTGACAGTGACCGGTGACGTCACTCCTATACATGTAACACGATGCCGGCCTATCCCAGTAATGCCATGCGGCCCCTAGCGGGCTGTGCAGGGCTGTGCGTAAGTCAATACCATTGCGCAGTTTATATATTATAACGTTACCGGCCTCTGTAGACAAACAAGCGAGGTGCTACCACCACATTTCCGTGCAGTGAACTCAGGTAAGCATGTCAACTGAACGTACCTTTTCCCTGAAATCAAGAAGGTTTTATATCCAGGGCTGATCAACTAGCCAATGGCTATGTAAAACTACATGTAGTTATGACTGCTGACAAAGTTAATATAGGACATTTGACTTGGACATGCAACAATATGCGAATATGAATATATCTGCAATACATTGTGAAGAGAGTGTCTTCAAACTCACAGTATATTACAATAATAGCATATTCTACAACAGGACATACTCAGGGGCAACCGGGGGGTGTTGCAAGACGCAGTTACCATTTACTCTAGACTAGTTCATGCACAATGTTGATCTTTAAAGGGAAACCGCTAGTATATCTGTATTTATAGAGTTAGCCTTTGAAATATTGTATGTTGTCCCAATATCACAAAGCAAAATCTGGAAATACAAGGCTAACCTATAGTGACTTCGATATGCAAGTTTACTCGGTTTGTATTTATTTAAAGTCAAAAGAGGACCTCTATGTTTGCACTTGATGGTCAACCGGTCGTCTGTTACATTTATGTTCATATAAACTGGGCAGGATGCCAGCATATGCTGCGTACAACCAAAGGAAAGGGGGTCAAGTCATATAACCCTATACTGTAATATACAATGTACATGTCCGAACTGTTCATAGACACGCAAGCAATGGACAAAACGAAACTTAACCATGTATACATTGTACACAAAAGCAATATGCTAAGTACTCTGCTTGTTCTAAAGTTTCAATCTCTTTTCTGTTTTGGGAGTAAGAAGACGAAACAACACCAACTATGGCGGAGGAAAGCGAGAAAAGGGTTCCGAGACCCAAGAAGCAGTTCAAGAGGCCGGAAATAAAACCTTACAAGGTTTGTTTGTTTGTTTGTTTGTTTGTTTGTTTGGCATCACCGGTAGAGGCGTAACACCAGTTTTGCACACAAGCTGCGTAAGACCAAACCGGAGGTCTTGATTAATCTCTACCACAATCTCTACTGAGTTTGTGTCACACAGACTAACCATGACACCACCTTACCACCTTAGGTTAAGAACCTGTCGGCGTTTGATGTGAAGATCCCAGAGTGCCACGGGGAGTCCCTACTGCTTCCCAGGGAGGACAGACTGGCCATCGCCGTGCCGAGAAGTACCATCACACCCGACGTGAGTCTGCTAGCTTTAATTATGACTTTATTTCTTTACTTTCCCCAAGACTGCAGCTTTAGTTTTGAAGCTTTTGTTTTTAGCGATGTATAGTTGCATGTGGATGGATCGTCATGAAAAGGTATTGGCCTATCGAATTAATTGAAAATTTCTTTGGTACTTTAATACGGTCCCAATGTTTTGTTGAAGAGTATATTTGACAAAACAAAATAACATCACGGAAAAATACAAAGTTAAGAGGAAACACAAATAATTGAAACATATGTGACAACTCAAAATCAACATGTTATAAACATAAGCCTGATGTCATTGATCTTATTTTAGATGAGCGCAGAGGATTGGGTGAGGGCTTACATACGCATGCGCAATGCCACCGTGAACTACGACAGGCTGTTCATGGAGATAGTGAACTACCTGGAGAAGGGACCGGAAGATTTTGACAAAATGGTGAGTCCTTCGTACTTGCCATTCAACATGTGAAAACTATGCTTTTCGAAAAGAGGTGGGGAAATTTCCTCAGTACAGTCAACCTACAGATACTGTGCACATCGATCTTCTGTCTTTTCTGTCACAATTGGAAAATTAGTGAACTAAAACTGGATAGGAGTTAACGTTACAGAAAGTGGAGTTCAGAGTTGGTTTATTGATTTATTTATTTATTTCTGTAATCTTTATCCAGGGTGGTCCAAGCTCAGTGCTCTTGCACTGCTTTTCAGTGGAGCCCTGCGTGTTACATAAAAAGAAATTAAACATATTCATCACAAACATAGGCAAACATAAATAGACAGCAATAAATGAAATGATTAAATAACAATGGTAATGAAACTGATGTAAACAATAATACTAATCATAACAATAGATGCTGCTAGTGATGATGATATCAATACAAATGATGAATGAAAATAATGGTACGAAACTAAAGAAAACAATAATGATAATAACAAAATAAATACTATCAAGTTGTCATTTTCATTGAGTGGTCAGAGGTCAGGCTATCCTTGGTAGGATTTGTCATTGATCAACCTGTCTGGGAGATATGTAATCTTAATCAAAATCTTATTTGCAGAATTAATGAGCTGCAATTTTGCAGGAAAACAAAGAAAATCTAGATATTCTACGGAGGTTTTACCTTACTGCCTAGTACCTACCTAGTCCCTTGACCCCCAGGTCGTCGGGGGACAAAGTTGTCATGAAAATAGAGAGATATCTTCAGGATCGTTTGCAATTTTTGTCTTTGCAGTTGCAGTCTTTCAAGCAGTGATAAGATATTCGAATTCTTGTTTTTACGGAGGTCACGTTGATTCTGTCCCCTTCCCAGGACGTAGTTGCGCTGTTAGAAGCCCTGGTGGAGCACGCGGAGTCTGCTGAGATCTATGACATGGAGATGTGGCACAGGAAGCTGTGGCAGATGAAGGTGTCCTCCGGCTGGGAGGAGTGCTACCAGATCTGGTACGACTACAGCGACTATTGATTGAGGAGTGCTACTATACCAGATCTGGTACGACTACAACGACTACTGAGGGAGGAGCGCTACCAGATCTGGAACGACGACTACTGAACCAGAGCTAGCTGGGGTTGCCAAGTCAGAAAACTTGGACTTGTCATTAACATTGACCTTACGATGGTTCCTCTTCATTGACAACCTTTGATAAGGCACGTGCGATATTGCAGTATCTGAAATTCCTGGTAGCGTTACATGTAACGTTACAAGTATCGGTGAACCGGAATCAAACTGTGTGAAGACGCAAACAAGGATCCTATCACATATTTGTAGAACATTCAACAGCTTCTCGGAGAGGCAAACTTACACCGGAAACAGATCCCTGATTTGCCGGCAACAAAGGGAACATTGGAAGAAACTACATTTAGATTTACATTCATCTACGCCTCAGCTGACCTAGGACGTTCGTTGTCAACAAATGCTAGTATCAATGCGGGTCGACATTTGTGCCGTCACTTACGTCAACATTCGAACGCGTTCGAACAACGCTCGATGACCACATTCGAACGTAACTCTAGCCTACCTTCTGTTCGAATTCGCGTTCGATCGAACATTGACTTGTCCCTGTGACGTAGAACAAGGACAAAAACACGTGAACTCGTCTGTGTGTTGTTGCAACGAAAACAATGTCTTAGAGAAAAAGGACACAACGATCGGTCGTCTATTACACTTCGTGATAAAGTGAAAGATGTATTATCAAATTTATATTAAATTGCTTGTA
>NC_049987.1:20364817-20459860 GCF_000003815.2 Branchiostoma floridae | reverse complement strand
AATTAATGTGATAAATAATCAGATCTTATCATTCAGTTTCGTATTAGTCATAACGCACGTTCAGAGCTCTTGCTCTTTCCTAAGTCAGAGTTCCTAAGTTAAAGTTAAAGTACGCGCCCTCTTCACCAAACGTTTATGTCCAATCCGCGCCGTTTGAAGCGAACTCCAAGGCGGCGGTCTCCAACTCAGGTAAGTTCAGAAGGTGTGCCGTCCGTGCGATACTCGCACAGTTGTTCTCCCCGAGCTCGTGTAGAACTCGCTGCCGACACAGGGCCAGGACGGACTGGAAACGGAGCTTCTTAGCTACACACACCACACGGAATAACTGAGGGATGTCTGAGGAGACGCGCCCCTTCTTTAACATCTTCAGAAGGCTTCTTAAGTCTTCAGCGCGGATTCCTTCATCCAAGGTGACGACGGTCTTCTCCTCAGTCTGAAATAAGAGATTCTTTCATATCTTAAATCTGCCTTCATCCAAAGATGGAAATGAACTGTATTGTGAGATGGAAGACTTAAAACATTTTCTTACAATTAAAGGCATCCGATACTCTTGAAGACTTCGGCAACAAACACTGATAGTAACTTCAGCCATGCATGGTATCAGCTTTAGTAAATAAATTTTAATTTTTTATCTTTAACGTTTAGCGTTGTCTTAACATGCCTTATGAGCTGCAACGTATCGTAAATGAAGTCTAGCTGAATGTCAAATCGATAAATTAATTCTCAATTACTTGTATTGCCTGCCCAACAAACTTCTCACGGAAGAACTCGCTCTGGCTATACAGCAAGCTCTTTCTGCAGCGGACAGTCTTTCCCTCGCAGTCAACAATGTCCACCGTTAAGATTGTATCAAAATCATCCTTCTTCAAAAGACACATGTCTGTGATCTGTCGTTTAACTTTGGTCACAAAGGAGTACTTGGATTGCCCTTGCTCTTTGTTTGACCTTGAATTAACAGCTGTGTATGTTTGTAGTGTTTGCCAAAACCTTCCAACATGGTTGCTAGGTGATGCGCGGCGCACTGTTACGTTTTGCGCAGTAGCGTCATTGCCATAACACAAAATATAGCCAACATCGGTTTAGACGCTTAATCTGATGTCTAGAGCTAAAACCTTCCTACAGCGTATTGCGACATTCTAATGACGTTCGTGTCTTTAATTATGGAAGTAGAAAGTATTACATTCTTGAACCAAAATTTATCCGGCCATCGGCAGCAATGTTCTAGAATTCTCAATCTTTATGACAGTTTTACTTGCTATGTCCGGACTATTCTAGTAGTGGTTATGTGGATTGAAGCTGTTTACTTGAAGGTTCACTAGATACTACTACATGCGTACATGCATGATCAATTTCTATCATGGGGACGGGGTCATAAAAGCATTTGGAAAGTCGATCTACTGCCGAGTCTTCTTGGTGATGAGGTTCTTGAGCATGTCAAAGCTGTTCCCGTCTGGCTCCACGCTAACTTCCTCACCATCTTCCTTGACCACAGACAGGAACCCGGAGTAGTCCAGCCCCACAATAGTCGCCAGTGGTCCATTCTCACTGTCGAGGTGGACCCTTTGCTTACTGGGGGAACGAAACAAGAGAGAGAAACTGAGAATGTAACGGTCATACATAGAGAGCTCTAGAAATTGAACCATCACATTCTACCTATAAACCTATCAATAAGGAATGTGTTACATTACAACACCACACTTCTAACTCAATCAATGACGACATTGTCAATATGAACAAGTAGAATTAAGAGATGCCTTTGTCTCCTACAATGGCCATTAAACAGTATATTGGATATCTAAGTGGTAACATTTTAGCGTAATTTCCACAACTGAAAATACAGCTAAGAAATGCCACTTGTGTTGTAAGGATTTTTAGTCGTCATGTCAAACTTTGTATTCAACTCATGGGTGTGGTAACTTTCTGACCTGTGAATCCACCTGTTGTAGTATCTCTGTAAGAAGGTATCACTGTCGTTCTCTTGGAACTCCTGCACAACCTCCTCAATGATGGTTACAGCCCGTGCGATGAGCTCCTCTGTGGTGAAGTCGGGGAGGTCTGTGTTGTGCAGTTTGTTGTGTTGTTTCACCAGGTCATTGATGCAGATGGTCGGGTTGCTGTTACTCACATTGAAGCCACAACCTACAAAGATGAATAGACGAGGGTATCGAATACAGCTTCATTACAAAGATAGTCCTATAGCCCCTGGGTTGACTGTCCAGGGAATGGTATTGGAAGGTGGAGCCCATGCCTCTCCTTCCACTGCTTGAACCTCCCCAACTGAAGTCATCGTGACTAGGCACCAACTTAAAGTTAACACCTGGCTGGAGTTAGGGCAGTTAGCTAGCCAGGAGTGATAGTAATCGAATCAGTAGCCTCGTGACCACTCGGCCATTCAAACCCACTTGTTGCATACTTCAAGCATACTTATGTCATAAATGAAAGAAATTTTAAACGAATTTTAAATAAAGATAAGAAGAAAAACATCCTCACCAATAAGCGCGCTGCAGATGTTGCCTTCAGTGTTGAACGTGACCATGACCCCACCAATCTTCATACTCTCCCCATAATAGATGTCATTTGGCCACTTCAGACGCAAGTCAATGTCCTGCAGGTCAACATATTGGAATGGGACAAAGTACAGATAAAGTCAACAGCAGCGTAAGTTATCTATCTATATATAAACTGAAGTAAAAGGCATGTAATGACTTCAGTCAAATTCAAACTTGTCATTTTCGTTGTGCTTTCTTAGAATTGCTAAATGGATCTACAAGTTAAACTTATTATAGGAGGGCTTTAGATTGTGTTTTGTGACCTCAAATCGGACAGTCAGGTACTCATCCTATATGTCAAGACTTTCAATGTTTTTTTCTTTTATTTTCATACACTTTACGCGTTACTAATGTTACCAAGATTATAATGCTTCGTTTCTAATAACTTTGTTTCTCTTTTGACCTTGTTAGCTCATGTCGTACATGTATGTTCCACTAACCTTATACCCGGGCAGTGTCCTGACGCTTTCCACAACTGCCAGGGAAGTGATGTGGCCGATGAACTTCAGCCTGTTCCCAAGCTCGGATTGGAGAGGAATTCTTGCATGGAGGGTGAACATGGCGCAGCCAACAGGACTCAGCCATACATTTCCACCCCGACCTGAATGTAGATCAACAATTAAAATTGTTACCAGGTTGCTGCTACTCAGATAAAACAGGTTCTTTCTGTCTATTTCACTACAAGCAAGGCATCTATTTTGTTCAAGAGCAAGACATTGTTCCAACCTTCAACCATCCAACATTTCACATTTGCTGCAAGGGAGATATACCAGATACATACTGTACTTTTGTGAATGTATGGACCTACAAACAAGATGTGATCTATATATCTATAGAAGAATGAAATTTGTCATGATCAGTTTCGAGTCGCTATAAATATATATACCATGTTACCAACATACCTCTGCCGCTGGTTTGCCTGTGAGCTATCGCTATGAGACCCGTGTCCTCTGGAACACAACTGGGCAACCTGCAACTGGGGAAAACATCATCCAAGATTCAAGTAGTGTATGATATCGCATTACAGAAACTTGCATGGTACTGGAAAGCCAAGGAATTACGGTAGGTTTTTGCTGACTCCAACATTAAGCATACACTACCTATCCAGAACTGTCATTGTCGTTGGTAGGACCTCTGTGTAGAGGACGACCTTTCCCAAAATTCTTGTCTTCAGGTTGTCTCTGTACACCTGCCAGTTAAAACTGTCTACAGCGCCTCCTATGAATACTGGTAGTTCCTCTGGTGTTGCAGTGGCAGCCTCTGGGTGTTCCACAAACAGGAGGCTCACTTGCCCACCCCTCAAAGCCCTCTTCTCATCAAGATGAGATGAGATGGCTTGTACAACAGTGTTTTGTAGAGTCTACGATGGAACAAAGAATTGACTTTGTCATCAAATCTTTCTATTTTAATGGCTTTGATAAAGGGGTTGAGATGCGGCTGGTTCCAAATTATTAATCCAGAAACGAATTCGGAATTTGAGCTTGTCCCTCATTTTGCCAACATCTACCATTTATACCAAATATCACGCGGGGCCATTCACAATTTCCGAGCTATGTTGTACGCATAGTGTATACAGTCACCCAAAACAACCGAGCAAGCAACCGACCAACCAAATCACCAACCAATCAACCAACCAACCAACCAACCAATTAAACAATCAACCAACCAACCAACCAACCAACCAATCAACCAACCAATTAAACAATCAATCAACCAACCAACCAACCAACCAACCAACCAACCAACCAACCATCCAACCAACCAACCAACCAACCAATCAGCCAATCAATCAGCCGACTGAGCACAAACGGTACCGAAGACATAGCATCCTTAGATTACAAAACCTAAAGTATAACGTTAATAAATGGAACTCACGTCATCCACAACAAGTAAGTGAGAGGGTGTAAGAGCTGCCACCTCGCCGCCTGAGCAGGTCAGACCCAGAGTAGTAAGAAGGTCTTTCAGCACCTCGTACCTTCGGGGGTTGGACTTCTTCAGCTGGGTAAACATCTCCGTACCTCTCACTTCGTCATCACTTGGGTTCATCTCTAGATGTGCCTGGTCATAGACGACATAAGAGGAATTCGGCAAGAAATGGCCTATTGTGCTCACCACTCCACTAATCCTAAAAATAAAGCTTGAAGATGGACTCGTATCCGGACCGGCCAGAGACGAAAATGTTCAGCATTCATGATCAATGGTTCACACACTTAATATTCTAGCCCTTATATAATATCGGTATTTTGCATGCGTGTGTTTTGTACCTTACCTGTGACAGAAGGGCCCTTCCATCATGGCTCCCGACGCAGGCGTCAACAATCAGGGGTCGGTTTTCATTCTTGGTGGTTCCGATGACTTTGACGGTGGTGGAGACCTTGTCTACCTGAAGTGGACTTGCGAAGCATAGCCCAGTGACGTACACATCTACTTCTTTTGCAGAACCTTGCGGGGGGTGATACACTATACCTTGACGCCATTTTCCGAAGACAACACCAGTAGCCCCATGTTAAAATGGGGACAGAAGCTGAGTAGCCGGCCGCCTTCATGAACAAAGTGCTCAAACTTTTGGCTGACTGCATCTCCTGTCTCGTCTGGTGTTGCTACCACAAGGAGCGCGGTATTCTCAGCCCAGGGCTGGCTGAGGACTTGGTCATGTTTTAATTGATAGATAGTATAATAGTCAGGACCAAGACATTGCTGTAGCACCTCTTTCACCAGGTTGAACTTACTCTGTTCAATCTGGGTGTCCTTGGTCCCAGTGTATACCAAAATATTAGGAGGCTTAGCCTGAACTTCGGTTGACATTTTCTGGTTGGAAGGCCGCGCTCATGAAAGTTTCTGTCGGACTGTTTCAGCAGGTGTTATGATGACAGGTCGTATATACAGCAGCAGGTCTTCATGTACATTCATGTATATACAAATCTCATAAGACCCGTCATAACACCTATGTACTTAGGACTTTGAGCATATTTAAATTGATCAATTGATTTTGTATCGCACACTTAAAGCTAAGGGGGAGGTTACGTCTCTACCCGGATCCACCACCGCCACCCGAGTTGAAAAGTTTTAGAAATGAGTCAAACGGTATGACGTTCTAGATAAAAGGTAGGGAAAGCGAGGTTGGCTTGGAGAGCGGTTCACTCTACGTTGTACAACCGTGGTAAAATGTCATCAAAATGAATATAAACAAACTCCTTTGCTGGGTAAGGTGGTTGGTTGCGTACCACTGAATGCAGGTTCAAAGGTTTTGTTAATGTTTGATTCAGCAACACGTAATCTATTGAAGTCCATAAAAGACATCAGACCAGCTGGGTGCTTTGGACTTTGGGTAACGTTAGATCGATATTCAACAATTGACCTCCAACCTGTATTTCCTGCTCCAAGTGTTGACTGAATGGATGAAGAGTAATTTCGCCACAGTGTAACGTTACCTACACACGGAAACATACACAAGACATAACGTTACAGGGACACGAGGAAACACATGTCACCAAAGAAATACACACACACACACACACGCACACACATTAAACACACACACACACTCACACACATGACACACACAGACACCAAGGACCATGCACAGACACATCAACATATTCGTGATGAAGGCTGCTCAAACGTAGCTTTGCGATGACTTAAAAATGTCGGCGAAGGTACTCCTTTATTCCGATACCCTTTAGCCCTATTTAGGGCTAGTCTACCAGGGTTCATATGAAACAATGAAACATACATAAACAAACGCAAATATATACACAAACATACATGTATATATACAAACAGATAATACTAGATACACAATCATTAAAAAAACTATTGGCTTGAGAAGACTTGATACATTGCCTTTTTAAAGCGTGAGATGTTGGGCAGGGATTTGATGTATGGTGGTAGGTCATTCCAAAGACTGATGGCACGGTAGAGAAAAGTTCGCTTTTTTTAGTTTGTTTTTGGCTTAGGAGTTTAAAACTGAAGGAGTTGGATAATCTAGTTGAATATGTGTGGGTAGAATGGACAGGGACGATGGAGCTGTAAATATTATGGGGCTCCTTACTGACAAGTATTCTGAAAAACATGCCGGTCAATGTGCTGATGGCGAATCTTTCTCGTACCATGGGCCAACCCAAGTTTGAATGCATTTGCTTAACAGGTGTTTCTAATGGGCATTTAAGTAACACTCTACATGCTCTGTTCTGTACTACCTGGAGATTTCGAGCATTTGACTCAGACATGTTTGCTAGAACTGGTAGACAGTACTGTGCTACTGATAATACAAGTGCGCAGAAAACAACCTTACAGACTTACATAGGATTGTAATTTGGCCAACAAGAGCTCATGGTCAACTAAATCGAATGCAGCACTGAAGTCGATATAAACAACTCCTACCATTTCTCCTTTATCCATGGCGGAGAGCCAATCGTCCGTCATTTGTAATCAAGCGGTAGTAGTGGAGTGATTTGGTCTATATGCATGTTGGAAAGGTGTTACAATATCATTCAGTGCTGCATACTGCCAGATTTGATTGTGTACAACTTTTTCCAATACCTTACTTAAAGTAGGCAGTAGGCTGATAGGCCTGCTGTTGTTACCGGTCAGTGGTTTTCTGGTGTTCTTACGTAAGGCCCGGGGCACACCTTAGCTCTCTTCCATTGGCTAGGAAAACAGCTGCTCATAAGTGACTGATTACAAATATGCCTTACAGGCGATGCAATATACACAGCTGATAATCTAACCACAAACTTTGAAAGAGGATATCAAAGTACTGTGTTATAATGTTATAGGAAAGGAATAACGCGTACAAACACTCGTCTCGCAGTGATTCGAATTTCCCGCCTAAGGCCACGCCTCCATATACAGGGGTCAAACTCCGGTCACGGGACATGCGTACTCAGTACAAACCGTGCCAAGATGGCGGTGTGTGGTGCTTTGGTGCGATCGGGTCGTCTTTCCCGGCCGATATCTGGCCGCAACTCCGCTTTTATAGACAGTCGTTTTGCTGTGGTGAAGAGGCTGGCTTCAGCGCTATCATATGTACCAGAGACAGCCCCCAGCGACTTCGGTAAGGGACGAAAATGTGCTGCGCATATGGTGTGTTTTTAGTGGGAGGGGGGGGGGGGGGGGGCGTGATAAACATCAATCATTTTGATATGTCAAGCACACTCCACGTTAGGCCATGATTTGACTATATGGTTTTCATAACAGTTTGCAGCATCGTGTCTGAACATTTGCCATTACAGTTCACAGAAGAAAATTTCAAGCCCTAATTCGAACTTGGTTTGATGCTATTTTACTTATTCAGCGTGCAAAATACCCACTTGCACACTGCAACCACTTTTTGCTTGGTGCAACTTACTTCTAAATTCAGGTTGCACAGGGTACAACTTAGATTTTGAGCCCAGAACTCGTTTTGTTGTCAATTTACTTGGAAGAAATAAATGGACTGAGGCAGCTCCTTTTCATATCAGCCAAAAATGTCTATTATGTATGTATGTACAGTGTAACACTGTATGTATGTATTGTCCTTTTTTTCCAGAAATTAGTGAATTGTAGGTGGTGCAACTTGAAATTCAGTTGTGCAACCTATTTTTGCCTCAGGTTGCACACTGTGCAACCTGGCTCAGAAAAGTATTTTGCACACTGCTTACTTGCAGACGGATGCATGTGATGTCACTGATAACAGTAATACTACTCAAAGTCACACATTTCCTGTTGCAAAGCTCAGACCTTTTGACATGTACAAGCAACTAGAGCAAAATACACATTAAAGGGACAATTACATGCAAGTAACCTCCTTGGTACAAGACACAAAGTGCAAGAGACCTGGAGCTGATATATATTATGCAAGTGGCATATTCAAATACAACAAAAACAACAACATGTGATTTTTAAACAGGTGAGACGACAAAGATGAATCTGTTCCAGTCCATCAACAGCGCCATGGACGTCGCTCTGGCCAACGACCCCACCGCAGGTCTGTCTCTTCTTATGAACTCAGTCACTCACTATTCTGAATATTCATATGCAAGGTCGAGCCTAGTCTGTGTAACACAAACTCTGCTGTCCAGGGCTGTAACTGGCCCCTCCCTGTGCGTTGGGCGTGCTGCTATAAGCGAGATTTAATCAGGCTAGGTCGAGCAGGATTTTAGAACGCCAGAGGTAGTCAGAAACTACAAGGTGTTTGAACATTTTGCCCTTTGTTATGATCCCTCTTGTTATGACTTATCTACTTTGGTAAAATTGTAAACATTGTTTAAAAAAACAAGACTATATGGGCTGAGCAAAACTATGATAAATGTATTTATTTATTGATTGATTCATTTATTCTGCTGCAGTCATCTTTGGAGAGGATGTAGCTTTTGGCGGGGTCTTCAGATGTACTATAGGACTGGCAGACAAGTATGGTGAGTGTTTGTTTGTTTGTTTTGCTTGTTTGTTGGCATAACTGACAAAGTTGCCGCAAACCACCTTGAGGCAAAACACTCCAGTACTGTATGTTATACATTTGTACATACAAGTTCGGGCACAATGCAACCGCCATGACACATGAGTCAGGGGTAGGAGGAACCCCTTGCATCCATGGTCGGAAGACCTCCTAGGAGACAGAAACTCCAAAACAACAAACCTGCATCTGCTGGGGCCATCTCACGCGTTGCATAGTGATACAGTTGCCCCTGTAGGACATATTGCGCCAGTGGACGAGAGGGTGGAGAACGAAGTGCACACCCCTCCTTCACCTTAAAAAATGCAGGCCAGGTAGACGGGTCGCCTTAAAGTTTAAACCCACCCTGTCTGCCTACCATTGTCTTCCGAGACAGACGGATGCCAACAACAACAACATACAAACCTGTTTTACCATTACACCCCATCCCAAGCCCAAGCTAGGTATTCATTTCACCTGTAGGCAGAACTTCTTCTTCTTCTTTAATTTGAGGCTCATCATGTTGAGGATTCTGCAGCCTGTTTTTGGCTGATACGAGACGGAGGTTCGTCAGGCCTCCATCCAGGTGATTTGTAGTGAATCAACAAATCCAGACAGAAGGATTTGCTCCATCGCACGTGTGGTGGTTTCTTAAACGTGCATGAGGTATGGCTCTCCCCAAACACCGGACCTCCATTTAACGTCCTATACAAGGGACGGCGCTAGCCGAAGCTAGGTACTCATTTTCACCTGAGCAAAGTGAAGAAAGCAGTGTAAAGTGCCTTTCCCACTGGCACAAGATAGGTGACATAGTAGGATTCAAACTAAGCCAGACTTCTCGGTCCCGAGCCAAACACACTGCCACTGCGCCACGCGATCATGATCAAACTTGCAAGGAGTTGAATTAGTTAGGCAGCTACCCAGCTATTTGCACATATATTGACCTACAGACTGTGCTGATGAGTTAGGCATTGTTCAGTATTCCTTGGAAGGAAGAATGGAGTTAGGTGAGTTAGGCGGAAATGGGCAATGTCAAGCAGCACTAGTACTTTGTCAGTTTGTGCCTATTTATGACATTGGAAGGTTTTTTAGTGTCAGAAAAAAATAGATAAAGATGTTTTGAAATAATTTTGTTTTGGGGAGTGAAGATTTTGAATTGACAGACCATACACATGTATTGAAAAGTTTTTCTCCTTTCAAATTCAAGTGTTTGCCTTGGCTGTCCTGAAAACCTGCAAGATCTGTTGTGTCTGAGCGCATAAGTGTCTGAAGTAAGAATAACCTGATCAGAGTGCAGTAACGTCAATGCCAGACCGCATACAGGCTAACACTGATCTCTGAAACCCCTGTTGTTTGGCCAGACCATCTAAATTTGTTGTTTATCAGACATGTGTAATATTTAACTCAATTCACCACAAAACTAGAGGTTCAAGGTTTATTGAAAATGAATTCATTGCAGGCTGAAAGGCTGAATTGCAAGGTTCATACAATGATTTTAATAGTATTACAGTACAGGTAAAAGCAATCATCTACTAATAAATACACATGATAACATTCTATGAAACGGTTGCAGTACAAGGTGAATTTTAAAAAGACAAATACGAGATTACAAGTAGTTAAAAGCTATTTAAAACAGTTTTACAGGAGTCAGCTTCACGCAATAAAGCACATTCAAGAAGTTTTTGTATTGTACAACTTCAGAGCTCTAGGCATAAATGACAGCTCATGTCTCTTTG
Organism: Branchiostoma floridae; assembly: GCF_000003815.2. Lineage (NCBI taxonomy): Eukaryota > Metazoa > Chordata > Leptocardii > Amphioxiformes > Branchiostomatidae > Branchiostoma > Branchiostoma floridae. The sequence goes on along the minus strand of NC_049987.1, from coordinate 20,449,160 downwards.
TTCGACTACGTTAAGACTGCTATGCTCAGTCATTGTGAACCACTCCAATGTTTTGGGTTAATGTTACACTGACTGGATTTTGATGACAGGTGTCTGTTCAACTTGAAAAATGTTGGGCTATAAAACATTAATCTCCAAGCAGATCCTACAAGTACAATGGCATAAGATAGACTTTTAGTACATGTACCAAACTGGCCAAGGAGTGTAGTCAGCCAAAAGGTGTACATTTGCCATGTAGAGAAACACACTCCTAGTCCTAAGCCGGCTTCACTCCTCTGGCAGCTTTTGATACTATCTTATATGCTACCGAAGGATCTGCTTGGAGATTAATAAAACATATACCCAACAGGGATTCAATCATGATCAGGAGGAAGCATAAAGATACATTTTTAGGTTGGAAGCTTTTGATTTGGAACTTCCTCCTGAGATGCGGAGTATGGAAGAAGAAAGGGGTTCAAAGAGTCCATCGTTTTCCCAGCTTCCTTGGCAACAATAGAAAGACTTTAGGGACCAGGTTTATGCTATGGAGTATTGTGCCAACTGCCAACAGTTTATTTCAATTCAGGGAGTGAATAAAGTCAGATTCCAGCCCCCAGACTCTATTTTCACTCCTGATTAGCATCATATTCATTCTTTTAAATTCTCAGACCCAAGAAGATTGACATGGCATGGCCTTACAATAAGGTCAAAGAAAGAAAATTGTTTTTTCCTGTTACCCGACTGACCCTAGCAAAAACCTGCCAACTTTAGCTCTTTTTATAGTCTACTGCTGGCAAGAGACATACAATTTTTGATCCAACATTTTGAGGGATGGAATTCAAAGCAGACTTTCTGTACCGGTATTTCACACTCTTTTAGCAGATTACAGCTTTAAATAACTGATGCAAAAATGTGTAATAAACTGTAAAGATTGTACTTCTTTCATCAGTTTATTGATTATGATAGACCTGCACTTGTAGTACTACATGTCTGTTGAATATTTCAGTGTCCTGATTCATATCAGTTTTCCATTTTAGTTGTTGGATCACCTCTTTAAAAGGAAGAAAATAAAATCTCGACCGTCTGATCTGACCCTCGTTTTGTCAGATCCATTATAAGAAACACAATTTTGATTTTCCCAGACCTAAGTTCCATGACTTGCCAGGAGCCCAGTGGCTCACTTGGGTTCTTATCCAAATGTCAGGATAGATCTGGTACACTGTACCCACCCACCTGCTGGGTATGATTGTTTTGTACTTAGTGTTATAGTTGATGCCATACATTGTATCACATACAATTGTCGTGCAATAAAGTTCCTCTTCACTGTCTGATGAGGGGTGTGATACAAGAAATTCAAATTCTCCATACGTTGATGTAGGTTAGACGTCCAGGTAATAAGATATGCCAAAAAGCAGAACTTTACTCAAGCAACTGGATATGATTTTGGAAACGGTCAGACATTTCAGATGGTATCCACCATCTTTCGTCAGTGACACTGAAGAGATATGGAAGATCTGATCCTTTTATACCCTAACTATAAATGAAGACAATTTTAGATGTCCAACAGGAGACATTGTTAGACAAAGTCAAGCTAAAGACAATTTGGATTCCAATAGCAACAAAAGCAAGGCAAAGTCAAGCTGAAGACAATTTTGGATTTCAATGTGAAAAAAAGGCTAAGACACAGTTAATGCAAATGAGTCAATTAGCTCCTGTTGTTTTAGTTGCAGGAGCTAAATGTGTTGTCTCGGGGGGGGGGGGGGTGCTATGTCCCAAGTGCCGGAAAGTTCCATACGTAGCCAAATTCTCCATATATTTTGAACTTGATGTCATTGGATAGGTCTTGATGAAAAAAACAGAATGGTTTTTATTTGAACTGCATCGGACATACTCAGTTACTAATTATTTTTTAAAGGCAGTTGCCAGCATGTAAAGTCTAGACTTGAGAGAGAATTGTATAACTCTGATGGATTATTTGCTGGAAAATGTTCTGATGGAAGGGAAAATATGAAAAAACTTTCAATTTTTCTGGGAAAAGAATGATGGCTGCTTGAATATTGAACGATTAATGATATATCGTTCATATGTTTATGAAGCTTATACATCCAGTTAAAGAATACTGGTAGTTTAATATCTACAACTGGATAGAATTCAGGGATTTACTTCCGGACATTTCAAATGACATCCTTCACTCTGTTGTAGCATTACTAGAATGAACTGGCAGAACAATTCAATACATCTAACTGGGAAAACAGTTGTTTGACATGTTCAACCCCTTTTTTCAGTGAGATGTACTACTATTTTTTGCAAAAATGTTGTCTTTCTAGTGTTTTCTTGGTTTCCCTTGAGGTCGATAAAGATTGATTGTTGCTTGTTTGCTGCTGTATTGATTGATATTTCCTACATCTTCATAGATTTTGATAAAAGATGATAATTGATTGGTGAACTATTGATATTTCATTAGTTTTAGGTAGGATTGATTGATCATTTGATTTATTTATGGATATTTCATTGGTTTTATTTAGGATTGATTTATTGATCACTTGTTTGTGTGCTCCAGCTGGTGTATGCCGAAGGGCAGTTATACCGACTATATAGATACACAGAGTACAGAATTGATTGGTTGATTGATTGATATTGCCCATTGATGTGCCAGGCAAGGACAGAGTGTTCAACACGCCTCTGTGTGAGCAGGGCATTGCTGGGTTTGGGATCGGCATGGCAGTTATGGGTGCTACAGCCATCGCTGAGATACAGTTCGCAGACTATATCTTCCCTGCCTTTGATCAGGTAAGACTTATATGAAAATGACTATAGTGTTTGTGACTATATGGTGATGGGCGCTACAGCCATCTCTGAGATACAGTTCGCAGACTATATCTTCCCAGCGTTTGATCAGGTAAGACTTATAGCAAAATTAATGTTGTATTTGTGATGATATGGTTATGGGCGCTACAGCCATCGCTGAAATACAGTTCGCAGATTATATCTTCCCTGCGTTTGATCAGGTAAGACCTATAGCAAAAATAATGTTGTATATGTGACTATATGGTGATAGCCACTATAGCCATCGCTGAGATACAGTTCGCAGATTACATCGATCTTCTCTGCGTTCGATCAGGTAAGACCTATAGCAAAATTAATGTTGTATTTGTGACTATATGGTTATGGGCGCTACAGCCATCGCTGAGATACAGTTCGCAGACTATATCTTCCCTGCGTTCGATCAGGCAAGACTTATAGTAGAATCAATGTTGTATTTGTGATTATATGGTGATGGGCGCTACAGCCATCGCTGAGATACAGTTCGCAGACTATATCTTCCCTGCGTTTGATCAGGTAAGACCTACAGAAAATTACTGTTTTGATTATGGTACTGAGAAACTTTACAGAACTTTCTTTGGAATTCTTGCCTGAGGGCTAACTTTAGGTAACGTGAAAGAGGACAAACAAATGAAAGGGGACAAAGAATGAAAATGTTGAAAATTGCTTGAATTTTGTTTTCCTCACCCCCTAACCACCTACCAATTATCATAAGGATCCATCCACAACTTATTGCGTTATTTTGTCTACAAACACAAACAGCAGATAAAAGGTAAAGCTTCTTGGCAAAGGTACAAACATTATTTTCATGTATCTCAGATTGTGAACGAGGCGGCAAAGTATCGTTACCGATCCGGGAACCTGTTTGACTGTGGCAGGCTGACGATGCGGGCGCCGTGTGGCGCGGTCGGACACGGAGCGCTCTACCACTCTCAGAGCCCGGAGGCCTTCTTCGCTCATGTGCCTGGCATAAAGGTGAGGCGGATGGATTAATGAATGATTAGGTAATTGGATGGATGGATGGATGGATGGATGGATGGATGGATGGATGTGTACATTGTCAAATGAATAAGTGAACAAGAGCTATCTAACACCCAAAAATCGTGACCTGACCATAGCTTGTTCAGAACACAAGATATCAAAACATGCTGTTCTGCTGCAGTACCAAGGGAGACTGGTAGGGGGCCCCAAATCTAATCATTTTCTTTGGAGTTTATGGTCATTTCTACCAAGTTTTACAGTCAATCGTACAGTGGCAGCTAGCCCCATAGGATTTTAGAATGCCACTGGGAGTTGAAAGCTCCACCAAACAGATTTCTTTGTAGCGAAATGGACCTTATTTTTTGCATACTGAATCAGGTCCAGGTTTAGGTCTGGATCTGGACCTGAACCAGACCTGGACCTGAATTGTTTGTACCAGTACCCACCCCTAGTTGTCCCGACTCCAGAATGCCCTTCTGACGTCAGTTTGCCCTGCCCTGTAATCCCCCATGGCAGGTGTAGCTTTCCCACCCCTGTAAGGACAGGGTCTCACCTGTGTGCAACCCTGAAGGAAAAGGCAGGTATTATTGGCCCATTTAACATCGTTAGGCAACACCAGTTCATTTCCTGGCTTCTCTCTGGGCTTTCTGAAGTGAAAATAAAGCAGGAGGATCAGATGAAAACATTGTCCCAGAAGGACATTGTTTGGTGTTTGATTTTCTTTGTTAAACTGTCATTATGAGCTACAAAAACCATTTTCATCAGTTTTTTGTCATGAAGCTCAGATATTTTGGTGAAATTTTTCTGTCCTAACAAGTAGATTTCTGTCCAGGGACGGAAAGACAGGTTCTGGAGACAGCTCTGAAACTTGATAGCCTAACCTGGTAACCACTTTAGATTGGGTACCAATTGGCTTCCATAGCAGGTTGAAGATTTATGGAGTTTATTGGAGTACAACTACTCTCACCATCAGCTGTCTACCTGAGACTCTAACTAAGTGACAGTTACTCTTCCAGGAGAGACCATATTATGTAAATAACATAGGATAACAATCAACAGACAGCTAACATTCATATTTCAGTTACTGTAGTATAAAACAATTTCAAAATCAAGATTGAATTGGATTGTATTTGCCTCCTGAAACTGTGTGTATGAAGTAATAAGCCTTAGTACAAACTCTGTTCTCATGTTAATCTGTTGCCAGTATAGTGTAGTGTTGTTGTTTTTTCAAGTTTGAATGAAAAGGAACAAATCAGATTGGCCTGGCCCTTCAGTCGGACGGATTAAATCATTGCCCCATGTGCGTCACTGCCAATTTGAAAACAATACCACTTTGTGGTTGCTGATTACGTTTGCATTTCGTGCTGTGGCAGCCAGATATCCTCATTCAGCGGAGTTGCTATGGAGTAGTAAGAACTTGAACCTTATTGTGTACAATGTGGGTGTTTGGTACAGAAGTGTACTGTGTGTTGTGGATGTTTGTACATGTAACACAGGAAACGTGTGATGTACAATGTGTTTTACGTCAATGAGGAAGGCTAGACACCCAGGTAACGAGAGACTCTAATACAAAAGTTGCTCAAGCAACTGTATAAGTTTGGAAAAACTTATGTAGTTGCTTTAGAAACATTTGTACTGAGTACAATGTGTTTTACATCCAAGTGTGAGACCTGTATACTTGACCTTATTTCTGCTACCTATACACTAATACAGGGCTCGAAATACTACCTGCATATGCAGGTTATTGCAGGTAAAATATTTGCTCCATTGACTGTTACACTGTTAAAGTATAGAAGAATAAATAGCAATGGTTCCTGAACAATTTTAGTATGATCTATGCTTCATAGATTCAGAGTGGTGCAGGTAAAATTTGTCTGGTGCAGGTAATTTTCAGTGTTACCTGCACCAGTGCAGGTATGCAGAAAAAATTATTTCGAGCCTTGCTATATAACATTGGAGCATTGGTGCCAAGTGGCTACTTTAGCAGGGAAAAAGTTAATTTAAAAAGTCCTTTCTGCAGCAAACAGGGCATGGGGCACCCTTCATCTCCGGTTCTGTAGCCCTGGGCCACACAGCTTGGTGTAATCCAGGGCTCTAGCCAGCGTCCGTTTTTCCGTCAATTGACGGAAATGTGCTGCGTATGACGGAAAAATTTTTAAACCAATCCGTCAACCTTGACAGACAAAAATCCTTGGTGGAAGCTGCAGGCGGCTTGGGGACGCCGTCCACGGCTGTAAAAGCCACACACTGTTTGTTTTGCTATTGTTATGCTTGTTGACAATGTGTGTCGGCGCTCTTTCGCATACGTTAATCTCATCAAAACCCATTTTTCAAGGTATCAATGGCAACATTTACTACTTTGTACATGTAGTGTCATAGGGAAAATGAATTTTCGCGGTTTTCACGACGATTGGAATTGGCTGACGGAAAAAAATTGAGCTGGCTAGAGCCCTGGTGTAATCAGAGTCAGACAGTTTTAGGATGAGAAGATAATCAAATGCAAGATTTCGTCCCAACTCCCTCTTTGTCCTGTTGCTGGATTTTTAATATAAAACTGATATGAATTGAATATATTCAGGTGTAACCTTTTGCTTTCATGTTGCCCTTTTTCTTGATTATCTTTCAAGCTGTCAGAAGAGAGCCAACAAAATAGATTGGTTCTGGATAAGGTTGAACTGTAATGTATATTAGTGTGGCCTAATGTGTTGGCAAAAATTATGTTCTGATGTACATCATGTAGACTGAAAATTTTGTGTGATAGAAAGTTGGCATGGATGGTGGTCTTTTAGCTACGGTTGATGAGTTGGAATCCAGAGGTTCTGGGTTCATCTTCAAATCTCTTGCAGGACAGTTTTGGCATTGGAAAGGCTCTTTAAACCAATTTCCTAACTGAAATCAGGTGGAAATGAGTACCTAACTTTGCTAAGGGACATATCCTTGAATAGGATACAATGCCGATGCCATGTTTGAAGAATTAGACACACCTCGAGCTCATTAAAGAACCCACCGCACTTCTTGAAATAAAAGTAGAGGTTACTCTCGGTGAGAGTGAATGACCGCTACCAGTCTGGTGTAACGCGGCTTGTACTTACTATACAAAACCGGTGGGGGACATACAAAATGTATACCCCCCAGGGCGGTGTACCGGTTATGCGAACAAACAAAACAAATAGGAAACAAAAGTGGCCACAACACCCCGACTGGACTTGTTTATTTACATGTTGGTATTTACTGTGTTCCCACGGTTCCCAAAATATAAGGAACAGCTATTATTAGATTTTGGAGTTCATTGACCTTGGCTTGTCCAAGGCCGTGGCGTGTTGGTACACCCGATCCCTCGATCTCGGAAGTTAAGCAACGTGCGGTCCGGACAGTACTTGGATGGAAGACCACCAAGGAAGACTGGATGTTGTAGCCGGGTCATACTAAAGACTCAAAATGGTACATACTTCTTTCTCTGCAAAGAGGAAGAGTATAGAAGCTAAACACACTTCACTACCGGTGGACTGACCCCCTGCTGTAGTGACTTATATATGTGTGACCGCAAGGCATAAAAACGGAGATGGGTGCCGGGCCTACGCATCACAATGTGATGCATGGCAAGTTAGCTTTAGCTTGTCCAAGGTGAAGGACATGATAGTAGTGTGCCAAAAAGCCGTTACTCATCAAGCAGCTGGATATGATTTTGGAAACGGTCAGACGTAGAATCCACTAGTGTCATTGACGAAACTAGTGAATGCTTGTTTAAACGTCTGACCGTTTCCAAAATCACATCCACTTGCTTGAATACGTGGTTTTTTTGTGTATCTTATTACCTGGATGTCTAACCTTCATCGACGACACAGTAGTGCCATTTTGGGGTCTGCATTGAGGGGTGGGGCTACTTGTAAATCATTTTTTTTTAGTTCAGTTCATCCTCTGAGAGGTGACACCAATAAATATTTCCACAAATTCCTGTCCAGGATGACAGACCGAAGCTCGTCCACCTGAAGTCATGTGTCCTCCACAAGTAACTTCCTAAGTGTAAAGGAAGGGCAACCATGCCTGCAATGCCCGTCCGGTTGCTGCATGTATAGCCGGACCGCTTTATAATGAAGAAATGTCCTACATTCATTCCAATAGCACATCAAAGTACATGTAGGTTAGACATCCAGGTAATAAGATTCGCCAAAAAAGTAGTTACTCAAGCAGCTGGATATGGTTTTGGAAACTTTTCCAATGGCATTCTATCAGAATGCCAGAAACTCATCAAATACTTTCCTGGAGATTGACCTTCCTGCTCAGTTGTACTTGTATGTTACATGTATGCCTCCAGACTCAGTAACAACAAAATAACAAGTCCCTCTGGGACTGGCTGATCGGTCCGAACACCAGTGATGACTTTGATACAGAACTTCAAAGCATTAAACTTCACTGCCACAGGAGTTCAAAGATGGTGGAAAAGTTTTTGAGATCCTAATGAGGTGTGGCATGACAAGAATACACAATGGATAGATAATATTAGCTGCACTGGTAGCCTTGTGAAAAAGAGAGGGTAAAGGTATTAGGTAGTTCCATAGTCTTTTTCAAGGCCGTAGGGGTAGTTGATTGTTATCCACAGTGTCTAGGGCATGGTGCTGGAAGGAAGAGCCCAGCCCAGTCAGGTACCCATTTTTACCTGTCATGTTATGTGCCTTTCCTAAGGACACAATGTATAGGAATACCAGGAATCAGACTTCATGTCCACTGGACTATCCACTTGGCCATTTTGCTCAGTGGCCAGGTTGTGTCGGGATTAGGAATTATCCCTAGACCCTAGATGTCTTGGTTAAAACCCTGACTGAGTCATATCAAAGACTTTAAAAAATGGCACATACTGTAAATGCAGAAATGTTCGCGGTGGATTAATATTCGCGGTTTTCGCGGTGACCACTTCACCGCGAACTTAAATCCACCGCGAAAATTTTTCTATTGTGGTATTAGGCTGCAGTCTATAGTGTAACCGCGAAATTAAATCCTCCGCGAAAAGTCCCTTTTCCCGCTACCGCGAAATTAAATCCCCGCGAACTTAAATGCATTTACAGTACTAGCTAGTGGCTACTGCTTTACGGGGAGAAAATAAAACAATTTTTTTCCACTTGTGTGTGCCAGGTTGTGATCCCTCGTGGCCCCATCCAAGCCAAGGGTCTGCTGCTGGCCTGTATCAAGGATGACAACCCCTGCATCTTCCTGGAACCCAAGATCCTGTACCGGGCCGCAGGTAAGGTGTCTTAAGTGATTGTTTCTTTCTTTAAAACTTCCTTAAGGCTAGAGGCATAACTGCAGGGTATTTGGCTCAGAAACTCGAGGTCCTAGGTTCAAATCCTGTCATGGCCCAATTTTGTGCTCTTTGGAAAGGCAATTTACACAGCTTTCCTCACTCCACCCAGGAGTAAAATTGGGTACCTGACTTTGGCTGGGGAGGTACAAGACAAGGCAATGGGAGTGGTTGGTTGGACTCCACTTCCCAATATCATGCCAATACATGATGTATAAACAAAATGTGAATTATGTTTTCCTCTAACACACATCATTATGACTTATACTGTTCGATTGCCAGTCTCAAGGTTCTTCTACAGCAACAGCTTCTTTCCTCAAACTGCCAAACTATGGAACTTTCCCAATGACAACTTTTCCCCTCCTGTATACAATCTTCCAGCCTTCAAAACCAATGTTCACCACCATCCATCCACTTACAAATGTTGTTCATTGCCCAGAAGTTGTCAAATAGCCTTGCTTTTAACAAACCCGTTAAAAACATGTTGTCAGAATTGATTTCTCCTTTCAGACCTCTGCTTTCATTTTCTCCAGGACCTCTGCACTTTTCAGATATACAATGTCATGTTCTGCATATAACTACCATACTTTTTCTGCTAAGTGCTGAATTCTAAGCAGAATTTGACATTTCTTAAGTCTTTTGTGTGACCCACCCAAGGTTTGGCCCTGTAACCTACTGAATATCAAAAGCAAAGTAAACACCTTAATATCCACCATTTTGATTCTTGTCAACATTCCAACTTAACTGTTGCAATGGCCAAGTGAGTAGAGCATTCCCCTTGCATTCGGTAAGTCACGAGTTTGATCCAGGCCAAGCCATATCAAGGACTCGTATGGAAAGTGTATGGTACACACCATTACCAGTGGACTAGCCCTCTGCTGTAGTAATTGCTGTAACAAAGTTGTGTAGCCCAACGGATATTGAAATAGAGTAGAGTAGAGTAGAGTAGAGTAGGGTAGGGCTGCTCTTCTATTCAGGATACTGACATTGTCAGCCTTAGAGGATGATCCAGTGCCCTGTAGTCATAGACGATTCTTGCTTTACCGTTTTGCTTTAACTTTTCACAGTTGGTACCATCACCACTTCTTCGGGGAAACTGTTCCACCAACTGATGACGCGATCTGTAAAGAAGTGTAGCCACATATTTGTTCTTGCAGAGTTCTTTTTATTTTCAACTGGAGACCTTTTGCATGCACTATTCTGTGCTAGAAGGACTTATAATAATAAGTTAAGCTCAATGTTCCAACAATTTCTGCCCCTCCACAGTGGAGCATGTTCCCGTTGGAAACTTCACCTTGACTCTGTCCTCTATGGTTTATTTGGACCGGTCCAACAATAGAAAATGGTTTTGAACCCACCTTAGTGCTGCCCTATGTACTGTTCTGTGCTGGAAGGACTTTAACTCAAGATTCCAACGATTTCTGCCCCTCCACAGTTGAGCATGTTCCTGTCGGGGACTTCAGCTTGCCGCTGTCCTCAGCGGAGGTGGTGGTTGAGGGGAAGGACGTTACCATGGTAGCGTGGGGGACGCAGGTGCAGGTGCTGCGGGAGGTGTGCAACATGGCGCAGGAGAAGCTGGGCGTGTCCTGCGAGCTCATCGACCTCAGGACCATCATGCCCTGGGACTCCGAAACTGTCATCAAGGTAACCCCAGCTTCACCTATTGGGTCAGTTAGTAAGTGAGCAATTGAGCTGGTCTAGGGCAAAGAGATGCTGTTACAGTTACATTTCAACAATGTTTGACCTTGGAGACGCTGGGCGTGTCCTGCAAGCTCATTGACCTCAGGACCATCATGCCCTGGGACTCCGAAACTGTCATCAAGGTAACCCCAGCTTCACCTGTTGGGTCAGTTAGTCCTCACTCATAGTGAGCAATTGAGCTGGTCTCAATCAGGATGTTTCTGACCTAGGGAAAAGAGATGCTGTTACAGTTACAATGTAACGCAAGGTTACCAGTTTACGGTCGATATATTAACAACGCAGTTTTACGGAAAACTCTCAGGCAGAAATGAAAAACTCTCCTTTTGGAAGATATCTTAGTCGGTCTGCATCAACTTTTGTGTGGCATCATATTTCTTCTGTTGGATTTATCGCCGTGCGAGCTTCTTTAAAAAACAAGTCTGCAGCCAAGAATTATTTCAGGGTGACCAGTTTACGGTCAGTTGGGTGTTTCTCTCTGGAGTTATTTTTCTAAAGGCCATACAATTGATCATTTCCCATAAAAAGTTCCCCAAGTAGTCCACTGAGATAACACGATGGATAAATGTTTACATCGACGCCATGCCGTGCACTTTGCATCGCCGCTAAACTTACCGGTAAGTCATCTTTGCCCCAACAGAACGCCACCCCTAGCGCCATGCTGTTCCACAACTTGCCCAATGGTACTCATGACATCGGCGACGCATTTATATGTTTTTATTGATTGTATAGATTGTTATTGGCCTTGAAACGCGTTCAGTATACATATGGCTCCGTCGCGCCGTGCCCTCCCCACATGAGTTTGGCTAAAACAGCGCCCCTTAGCGATTTTGCCCTGCTCTCCAGTGCACAAGCTTGAAATGCACAGTCACGTGATGCAACATGGCGTTCGAAAACTACCGGCTCGGCGACGACAGTCACTTGTTTTCATGTAGTTTTTAAGACTTCCTTTGGATAACATACATAAAATCACCATGGATTCTTGAGATAAGAACTGCAGGTTTGGTTTCAGGCGATGTTGCAATTGTTATAGAGTTTGTAGGATTTAGAAAGAGGGGACAAAGTTAGCGATTGAGAATTACGATTAAAACCGGGCCATCTATAACAGTGTTCTATGATCCCATGCGTCAATTTAAATTGTTGTCAGGCTTTTCAAACGTTTAGTCGGCTGCTTTGCTGGATGCAAACATATATCATAAATAAGATATATGTCCATAGATACTAAAGACGTACTCCTTGCCTACTGAAGAGAATTTTCTTTTTCACAATTCACCTCGAAGTCTGCACCTGCCCATAACTGACCGTAAACTGGTCCTGCACGTAAACTGGTAACCTTGCGTTAACCCGTAACCTTGGAGTGTCCTTCGGGTCACACCTTGAAATGACCTTCAGGTCTTGTTGTGTGGTGATCATTAAGTAAAAAAAAAAAAGGTTTGTGTTTATCGTGTCATCTTATCCGTGTTGGTGGCAAACATACATGTAGTACAATGCTAAACTTTCTTCTAACATGAAGATTAGTTTTTTATGTATGCCTCAGTTTGAATGTAACTTGTAAGTCCTGTGTTTGCGGATAGCCATACTTTGAGCATGTTAAAGAACCCACCGCACTTATCAAACTTGATCATTTTTTTTAGTAGAGCTAGGATGGATTTAATTGAATTTCTCTTTTTTTCTTCTAGTCTGTGAATAAAACAGGCAGGCTCCTGGTGGCGCATGAGGCACCTCTTACTGGGGGCTTCGCTGCTGAGGTAGCCTCTACTGTACAGGTAAGTCTACAATTCTATTAGTCAATCAATTGATTAATCAATTAGTGAAAAAATTAGCAAGATTAGTCAAACAATTAGTCAACCAACCAATCTATTTATCATTTAAATTTTAATCAGTCAATCAATCAAGCAAGCAAAGATGTTCTTGATGTTTATGACTAATATATGCTAAGGGCCATGTTTTGAACTTCACAAAGTTTTAGGGAATGATTGAGATTGGATCAGAGTCTTCCTACCTGCCTGACTTTGGTTCTACATATTGAATGAAGAAACCTCATTCATTCCTTGAGGCCTAACCTTCACAAAAGAACCCGCCTGATTGTTTCTGCTGTCTCCACCTTTAAAACTATACAGTGAAGATACAGTCCTGGTGAGAACAAATTCCACACTATCATAGTTCTGGGAAAACACGAATTTTTGAACAGTCCCAGGCTGGTTACTCTGATACTTGAATGCATAACTTTTTATTGTCTAACCTTGATGTGGGGGTCATGCAAAATTGCAGCCGATTCACAGAGGCATGCAGTCAGCTGTAAAGGTCATGCGCATTTATTCACTGAATGGGCAAACATCATGATGTTATACATTAAAAAAATATGATCTGAAAGTCGACTCATTATACTAATATAAGGCCACAGCAAGTAAATTTTATGGATGACATCCGCGCGCGCATTAATTTTCGCCTGATTTCAGAAAAAAAACAAGAATTTTTTTCTTCTTCGGAGATGGTCAGCATGACGAAAAAAAGTGCCCAAATGGGTTGTATGTTGTATTGTAGCCTAATGATTGTACTTGTAGAAGTGACATTAGCCAGGTAGCCATGACTGTACTTATAAAAGTGGCACCGCTATGGAAGTCATGAGTGTGGTTGCCAACTTTGTAAAGTAATACCATTCTACCACACTAGTGTCCCTTTTACTTCACTAGTTCACTTCTTGAATACAGGAATGAATGATTTGTTGTCAGTGCTACCATGTTTTAACACTCTAACTCTTGTTACAACGTTTATGGTGTCTATATTGAAAATTTAGCCATCTTGTTTTTTTTCACCCATCTTGTTTTTTTTCGCCCTATCTCATTATTTTTGTAGTCTGAAGAGGATGTCATCCATAAAATTTACTTGCTGTGGCCTAAAGCAAAGTCAATGTCCCGCTGTCTTTCATAGTACAGTGTTTAAGAGTCATTGCAGGAGAAAACCAGGCAAAACCAGGCAGAGGTCGGAAGATGGGGGTCGGCCAAATCAACTCAAACTTTTTATGTGTGATAGGTATGGGGAACTATGAACAGCCATATGATTAAAACCCTCCAGCTATTTTTCGTTATGGCGTTCTGGGGCCCCCTCTGAGACCCTCCAAAATCAAACTATTGATGACTGAAAATTACTGAAATCGCGATGGCTATTCTGATACTTCTGATTAAGATATGACAAAAAGTTTTATATTCCCATATTTCATGTCTTCTTAAGTTTTACTGACAAAAATTTGAAGATGAAGTATTGAAATTAAGAGGGTGTTACAGGGGGTTGCCAGAACCAATGAAAACACGATTTTCAACTCTCTGAATTTCTGTGATATTTAAGGGGCTTGTTCTCCGACAACCAGCAATTTAAATGAATGGTTTTACCTTTACTGTAGAGAGGAATATCTACTAATTGAAAATCAAGCGTCGTCTAATTGGGCCATGTATACCACGAGCCGTGAGCGGGGGGTCTTTATGGGGATTTTCCAGGTTTTTGACTATGTTAAAACAGGTAATAACTGCTCACTATGGGCTAATGGACGGCAACTTTTTGGTGTCCCTGTGTAGGATCACTGCTTAATTGTCAAAAATGCTTCAACTAATTGCAAGTAATTATTGGGGCTCTGTATGGGGGATATAAGGCTACTTGAAAATGAATTATGTTGGTTTTACCCACATTTGTTGCTCTGTACGTCCTCAAATAGTACATAGTACTTACAGAATCATAATGATTATGTATTTACCATGTGGTACTTAATAAAAGAGGCTCTGCATGGGGGTTATCAGGTCTCCACGTACATGATATACTCTAACCGTCATTGCATCAGAACTCTGGCAGAAGCGAGAAGAACTCGGTCAGCAATCTTCTGCGCATACTTTGCATGTGAGATAGGTGGGTTGGGGAATTATAAATTAAGAGCCATCGAATTAAAAGTCCCATGTTCTTCATAGTATAGAGTCATGGATCCCAATGGCTGCAGTAATTACGACGGGCGATGAAGGCAAGTATGATGTGGAGTGTTTTGTCCACATTTTCAACAACTGCCGACAGGACTGGTCAGCTGTCTGTGCTATTCTGCAAAGTGTACTTGAGACCGTCAAGTCCGAGAATCTTTTACTAATAAAAGTGTTTTTGAGAAATTGCAGGGTGCTATCACTGTTCTCTGCTGATGTTGTCTCTGCCAGCTATCGGTCAGAAAACTAGCATATCAGTTCTGCGCTTAGACTTCTCAGACCCTCAGGAGGCAAGGACATTTGTGACCGCAAGATAGCATCAATGAAGACTCATAAGACGGTACGTCAATGAAAAACATGATGTCTTGACCGTTGAAGACATGAAAGAAGCGTCGGAGTCCCACGGAGGCATAGAGGACTGTAGAATTGCGGTGGCACAAACAGGTGAAGCAAACTAAGAGCAGTGCAAGGCAAAAATGGGAAGGTGTCAAGGCATAGAACAATTTCTTGTTTGCAACTGATTGAGACATACTAGTACGAGTCTGGAGAGCCTTTGGTGTTGGGGTGGAGAAGTAGTGAACTTTGCCACAGTGCCACAGATACATGACCTTCCAACCCTGACACATCATCGTTTGGTACCCCACAGTCACAAGTTACATCACAACATCGGCAGTTGGTCAAAGTCAGCGTTGTTCTGCTGCCCTGAGCCAGGATATGTGACAGCCTTCAGCTCAGCCAACAAGCTAGAAGACGTTGGAGAACACTTTAAAGAACTGGAGTGGGAGTCCAACGTTACATACATTGTACAACAGAGCAAGCAGTGGGCTCAAGCTGTGACTGCAATAGCTCATGGCTAGGGGTGGGTACCAGTACAGAAAATTCAGGTCCAGGTCCGGCTCAGGTCCAGAGGATCAGGTCCAGGTCCAGTCCTGAACCTGATTCATTATGTGAGAACTTGTGAATGGATGATACGCAAAACAATGGTCCATTTTGCTGAAAAAATCTGTATTGTGTAGTATTCGACTCCCACTGGTGTTTTAAAAATCCTACAAGGCTAACTACCTCTGTACGAGTGACTGTAAAAGTTGGTAAAATTACTATAGAGTGTACTCTGCTTCGCTCTTGTTATTGGCCTCGACCGATAACCCCGAAAACGTGTGGATGCCAGCTCATATAATTAGTTCATTTTTCAATCGGTCCAACATCCGGTCCATCGATTTTGTTCAGGTCCGGTTTTTCTGGACCGGTGCAATGAGGAAAACCGGTATTGTACCGGTATCCAGCCCTACTCATGGCCCTGGCCTATCCTCACAGTCACAAGGAGAAGAATCCGGATTGGGCGTCCTACCAAGTTGTCAATGAAGGCTAGGCAATCCGAACGAGGAAATGCGGCCAACGGATGTCAGACAAGATGAAAACTTAGGCCTATCTGACTGACATTTTCAATCGGGGGCTACGTCTGGGCAGAAAGCTGGTGCTGTGCAAGTGGCCCACGAGATGTGCACCCTTAGGGAATCTGATGGTAAGCGGTTGTTCCAGCCCAGCGAGTGGCACACAGCCAAGCAGATTACAAGCTATTACAAACTTTCAGCAGCACAAAGACAGCAAGAAAGCACAGAATCTGTGGTCACTGATATGGAAGCGATGGATGAGGAAAGCGAGTGGCATGCAGGCGCTGCGAAAGACAGTGTATACTTTAATTCTAAGTATTGACTGCAGTCATCTTGTCATGTTTGAAGACATAAACTTGTGCAAACTGGCTAAAACCAAAGGTCTCAAATCAATAAAGCTAAAGCAACTGAAGTGCATAACAGATCATTTCCATCTACCCATTACAGGTTCTACGACAAGGAAAGTCATACAGGCATTACAGAACATCCTATCCACATGTAGATGTGTTAATTTTTTTTGTAATTTGACAAAGTTTTGTAACATGATTTTTACAACTGTATAGAAACTCTGTTTCAAATATGTGAATTTTTAGGCCTAGCCACAATTGTAATCTCTTACCCTTTGCAGGTAAAAAATTACATCAGATCCAGCTTATTGTACTAGTCCAAGAAAACTGAATGTGTGCATTTGTGAATATGAATTTCAGCAGTGCGTTTGTGTATTTTGCAGACTGTATGATTGTAATAGGGTTCTATATGTAGGTTTCTCATAGACTTAATGTTTCTAGTCTGTCCTTATGGTGATGAATAAATGAGCAGTCAGGCATACTAACAAACCATTGGTATACTTTTACACATCCTATTTGGTAATAGCTAAAATTCTTTGTTAGGGTCATGTTTCTATGTTGTAGATTGCCTATCATAGTATGCGGTCATTCATGTGGCCTGCAGTGCAGTAAATAGTATGTGGAGTATACTGATAACCCCCATGTAGATCCTTTTTCATTATGTATCACATGGGGAAAGCACACTTTGTAAGGGACTTATACTAATTGACGTCTTAGAGATACTTAGATGTGTAAAAGCAGCTTAATTTCATTTCACATATCCTTATATGCCCCATACAGAGCCCAAATGAATAGCAGTAATTACATGTAGTTATAGCTTCTTTTGACGGTTAAAAATTGTTCCTATACAGAGACACAAATAAATGACAGAACTTACCCCATATTGAGCACTTACAGAGCAACAAATGTGGGTAAAACCAGCATAATTCATTTTCAAGTAGCCTTATATCCCCCATACAGAGCCCCAATAATTACTTGCAATTAGTTGAAGCATTTTTGACAATTAAGCAGTGATCCTACACAGGGACACCAAAAAGTTGCCGTCCATTAGCCCATAGTGAGCAGTTATTACCTGTTTTAACATAGTCAAAAACCTGGAAAATCCCCATAAAGACCCCCCGCTCACGGCTCGTGGTATACATGGCCCAATTAGACGACGCTTGATTTTCAATAAGTAGATATTCCTCTCTACAGTAAAGGTAAAACCATTCATTTAAATTGCTGGTTGTCGGAGAACAAGCCCCTTAAATATCACAGAAATTCAGAGAGTTGAAAATCGTGTTTTCATTGGTTCTGGCAACCCCCTGTAACATCCTCTTAATTTCAATACTTCATCTTCAAATTTTTGTCAGTAAAACTTAAGAAGACATGAAATATGGGAATATAAAACTTTTTGTCATATCTTAATCAGAAGTATCAGAATAGCCATCGCGATTTCAGTAATTTTCAGTCATCAATAGTTTGATTTTGGAGGGTCTCAGAGGGGGCCCCAGAACGCCATAACGAAAAATAGCTGGAGGGTTTTAATCATATGGCTGTTCATAGTTCCCCATACCTATCACACATAAAAAGTTTGAGTTGATTTGGCCGACCCCCATCTTCCGACCTCTGAATGGTTTTCTCCTGCAATGACTCTTAAATACAACCTTCATAAACAACATACCTATGTAAATGTAACTGTTTTTGTTGTCTCCACCCTTTACTCCTGCATCAGAGCGAGTGTTTCCTACACCTGGAGGCGCCAGTAGAGCGGGTCTGCGGGTACGACACGCCGTTCCCACACATCTTCGAACCCTTCTACATGCCGGACAAGTGGCGGTGCTTCGAGGCCGTCAAAAAACTCATCAACTATTAACATAAAGTACTACAAAGCAGTTTGTTTGTTAACTTGTATTCTAGTTACATGTTACACATGCATGTAGCCAACCATGGCCTCTTCAGACTATGATTTGGAGTTAGTCGTGTGCGAGGTCATCCGTGGTTGGGAGTTGGTCGTTGAAGTTACCGCGTTGAATGCCCAAGTGGACCAGAAATTTTTTAAGATTCAGGACCATTATACTTGGATGCGATCAGAGGAATGAACTGGATTTAGAATGGGATGGATTCTAGGCTACTCCCAGCCCAGCACCAACCTTGCTTAGGGAGTGATTAGGAGCAAAGAGGCAACCACTTGCTGGAACTACCGTATTTTCTTGTTTAAAGTACACACTCCAATCTGAGATACATCTGTGGGACTGAAATATAAAAAATCAAATTACAAATTACAAAATTCAAATTACAAAATGCGCATCCCTACTCCACTCATCTTGAACAAATTTTGACCAAGATAAATTCAAACTAGAGAGGCAACATTTTCGTGAAAATGCATAATGTTTCCCGGCGGTTTTAGCGGTCACTAGTCGGCCGCTAAATTTTCATTGTAGCAACTTTTTGATTTTGCGAATCCACCCCCATCACCCCCCTCCCTCTTCCCGCGGCACTGATTACTACTGTGGTACAAACTGTACATTCACAAGCAAGCTCTGTTTCTTTACCAAAAAATGCAGAACAAAAAAGTCCGAAATGCGGGGTTTGATGTTGCAGTCGCAAAACAAAAGTATTCTTATATCAAATGTATGTTTCAAAAGTTTTAAGAAAAGACAACTGAAAAAAGTGTACCTCTTCGGATTCGAACCCAGGTCGATCCAGCAACAAAAGCATACGTGTCAGATACTCTGACGATTCAGCCACTAGGCGTATAACTACATTCAGGGGCTTTTAACAGGTATACAGATGTATTGCAACACGTCCGTTCATAATTTCCAAGATTCCATGTCCAATTTTCTGAAAATAAATGTTTTTGTGTGAAAAGTTAGTGATCTCGTTCGTTCCATAGCGGGCAACTTCTTCCTAGAGCGCCTGCTTGGTTTGCTTGAAGGCATGGCCGATTGGCTGACGCCCGAGATTTTCGCTGCCATAATGAAAACGATGCCGAGTTCCATTTTGTGTCCTGTGCGTTGATAGGTTCACTTCCGACGTATCCCCAAGAAAGTCAGATTTTAGCCAATCAAAAAGCTGGAAACGTAGACTTCATGTTATTATATATAATAAATCTTCCATTTTTTCTGAGTTTTGATTGGTCTGGTTGGAATATGCAAATATCTGTAGAGATGCTATATGTTTCTCCTTCGGGAAACATAATTAATGATATTTTCTCTTCTTTCCTCCTAATGATTTTTATAACATCCAGGACTTCTATACAATATCCTTGCTTAAATTTGTAAAGATGCTGTTGTTCTCCGCATTGCATTGTCTCTGCAAAGTTGGCCATACTTTTCTAATCATCTGATTCTCTGCAATAGTCTCAAATTAAGTATGCACCCATTGTTTTGATAGTGTCTCAGCATCGGCTATCAGCTCTCCTTCAGACAAGCCCTGGTTACAGGCTGTGTAATTAAGAAGGAATTTGCTTGTTGAGATGCTATTGTTCCCCGGTGGCTTTGTCTCTACAAATTTGACCATCCTTTTCCAACTTATCCGTGCAGCAACTTCAATTTAGTTCAAATATAAAGTATGCACCATATCTCTTAATAGTTTTTCAGAATCAGCCATCTGCTCTTCTTAAGACATGTCCTGCTTCCAGGCTGTATAATTAAGAAGGATTATGCTTTGAGGACAGTGACATGTTCCGAAGCTTCAGGTCACGTGTATCTTTTCATCGCGAGAGCGAAATTTACGAGATGCGGCTCTTTTTCCGCACATCTGGCCGAACCCTGAGTGACCGCCGTCCGCAGGCTCCATCTGTGTTTGATGTGCTTGACATGTAGGTAGCCCAGTAACCCCTGATCTTCACGGAGATGTTTCCGCCAGAATCTCTCCTCTCGCACAAGGGAGTGATAAGGGGAAAAATTGTGGTTCTTGGCTGGCTTCCATGCCTACTGCGGGTTCAGTGCAGGGGCAGCAGTGCGGCCACAAAACTTACAACTGTGTGGAAGTGAGAGACAGATCAACTGGAAAGAAAGTGAATGTTTGCTACGACTTGATTTGCACGATTGTCTGCAATGGTGGTCATCTGTCCACCGCATACATGTATATGACACTGTAAATGTTAACTTTCATCGCTTGACTACTGCACTACAGGATTGTTTCAACGGGAAATCTTAAGCACAGCCAAACGCTTCTTTCTCTTCCTACTTGGAAAGAAAGTTCTGATGAAGATAAATTAATGAATTTACAGTAACAACAAGTTTTCGTAGTTATTTTCCTTTTTTTCAGAATCATTTTCTTGGGGCAATTGCGTTGGAAGAGATGTTACAGTAGTTTTCTACTAGATGAAATCCTGGTATGATTTTGATTATTTTGATTTCTCCATAAACTTTTAAAATGTCAGAGTCCAATCTACATTTTCTAGTCTACTTCAGGATCGAAAGGTTGGGAGTTAAAATCTTGGCTGATGTCAGTCACCCGACATGCACCGTACTGGAAAGGGTTACAGTCCTTAAGGCATGGCGTTAAACCATGGTCCTGTTAAATACTGTTCCTTGTACTAGAGCTTAGGACATGGCGTTAAAGCATGGTACTATTATGTACTGTTCCTTGTACTAGAGCTTAGGACATGGCGTTAAAGCATGGTACTATTATGTACTGTTCCTTGTACTAGAGCTTAGGACATGGCGTTAAACCATGGTCCTGTTAAGTACTGTTCCTTGTACTAGAGCTTAGGACATGGCGTTAAACCATGGTACTGTTAAATACTGTTCCTTGTACTAAAGCTTAGGACATGGCGTTAAAGCATGGTACTATTATGTACTGTTCCTTGTACTAGAGCTTAGGACATGGCGTTAAACCATGGTCCTGTTAAGTACTGTTCCTTGTACTAGAGCTTAGGACATGGCGTTAAACCATGGTCCTCTAAGTACTGTTCATTATACTAGAGCAGGGCTTTAGCCAGCTCGAAAATTTTTTCCGTCAGCCAATTACAATCGTCGTGAAAAGGACTGAACTGAGACCTTGAAAAACGGGTTTTAATGAGATTATCGTATGCGAAAGGGCGCCGACACACATTGTCAACAATCATAACAATAGCAAAACAAACAGTGTGTGGCTTTTACGGCCGTGGACAGCGTCCCCAAGCCGCCTGTAGCTTCCACCAAGGATTTTTGTCTGTCAAGGTTGACGGATTGGTTTTAAAATTTTTCCGTCAGACGCAGCACATTTCCGTCAATTGACGGAAAAACGGACGCTGGCTAGAGCCCTGTACTAGAGGTAGCCTAAGGTTAGCTTCTCGGTAAAATGTACCTATAAATACAGACTGTCTGTCTTCCCTGTCACGACCAGTGGGAGATTAGCTAGCTAAACTGTCTCTTCCTTTCACCAAAAATAAAATGCCACATACGTATACATTTTGTACTTGGCCTTCCCGTGTGAACTCTGTGGTTTCCATGTGGTGTAAAAATGTAACCTTGGCAAAATGGTCCACTGCTGTCCTGTACCTAAGGTGAAGGTTTCGGGAACTTTTGTCTGTGTCTTAATGGTTCTAAATGCCAACTGCCATGTCTCAACCTGCAGACAAGCCTATAAAATAGAATTGATAAGTTGTGTTATTTCATCTATTAATCTTAAGGCCTAAAAAAACTTGATCAGGGCTCGAAATACCACCTGCTTATGCAAGTTAGTGCAGGTAAAATTAGAGCTGTGCAGGTATTTCTGGTGTCTACCTGCACCTAACCTGCACTGGTCCATGTACTGGGTTTTATACAAAATGTCCTATTATGCAGGTGTATGTGGATTGTTATTAGCTGTTAGACTGTTACCACCTATTAAGTACAGTAGAAGCCGCTTAATTTCATGGCCTATTTGCAAGTAATTTTTGTGCAATTATCCGGATGGTGCAATAATGCGAAGTTATCTAGCAGCACCGCACTGTTTTGGGATTTGGGGATTCCGTGCAGTTCACAGAAGTGTGCGTTAATCCAGTGTGCAATTAACTGGCTTCTACTGTATAAAAGAAAAAAATAGCAATGGTTCCTGAACAATTTTAGTATGATCCATACTTCCTAAATTCAGAGTGGTGCAGGTAAAATTTGTCTGGTGCAGGAAATTTCCAATGTTACCTGTACTAGTGTAGATATGCAGAAAACAGTATTTCGAGTCCTGTTGATGTTTCAAGTTACCTGACTAACCTTGGCATAAACCTGCTTACCCTCGCCTTACCTATTGGGCATCTTTTAGCAAGGGATTTACGGATCTGACATTTTGATGCTGAAAACATAAAATTTGTTATGCAACATGTTCTTATTTCTCAGTGGCAATAGAAAGAGTGATATACAGTTTTGCATGGAATCATCATTTTGGTAAATGTATGTCACTGGGCCCTAAGATTAGGAAGAACAGATAGGGTGATGCAGCTACAGTGAGCAGGGCTCTAAATTAATTTTGGGGATTAGGTGAACTGGTGCACCCAACATAAAAATTGGGTGCACCAAAAAATTTTTGGGTGCATATAGTGTAGTAGAATGTCGGAAAAAACTACCGGCAGTACTTTCTTTTGTTCATAACTAAGAAAACTGGTCCAGATCAAGAAAAGAAAGCAAAGAGAAAAGTTGTAAATGGGATACCATTGTAAAATTACAATTATGCAATTTCAATATGCTACAGTACATCTTTGTAGAAAAATTCATTGCCACTGTGGGTGCACCAGTGCACCCACAGAAAAAAATTGGGTGCACAGTTCCAATTTTAGGTGCACCTGGGTGCACAAACACCCAATATTTTGAGCCCTGCTGAGCGTTCAAGTTTGATGCCCAGCAGTGGCCCATGTGGTCTTGCACTGAGCAAAAAAAAAGGAGTGTTCTTAGGCAACACCAGACTTGGATCACAGCCAGTTCTACAAGTGGAACCAATTTCAAGTTCAAAGTGACAATTTGAAAAACTTCCTCTATTATGCAACTTGTTTAGCTAATTTACAAGAACGCCAACACAAGATGTAGTACATTAAGATCCCCCTCTTAACTCAAAGTGGTGACACTTATCTCATTTTCCGTAATGCTCCTCTTGGAAAAGCTACAGAGAGAATAATTGACTGAATCGTTGACCCTCAGGTTGACATTGGTCTTCTTCCACTTTTGGCAGGAATCTGTTGTCAGCTGAATTGATTTATCGCAAACTTGCACATCTGTCTTGTATATACGATGTTTGCAAGGGTCAGACTGTAAATTGCACCACTTTCGTATTCAATAAAGACAGGTTTGAGCCAAGTGTGATGCTGACGTGGTGTTACATAAGTTTATATCATGACACATGTTCTTGACATACATTTTATATGATTTTTAACACTTCCATCTATGGTGAAAGAAAAAAAAATGTCAGGAAAGGTTGCCATTTGAAGTTGAATTAAGATTCCTTTTGGTACATCCCAGCCTCTAACCCATGGGGCAAACATGTTGTACTGGAAGATAATGTGTTTTGTGATACTGATAGGAATAGAGGCAGTTTGTGACATTATATCATAAAGTAGGTATTTTCTGATGTTTCTGAATCAAACTATGGATAGTGAGTCAGTGTGTGAGTGAGTTTCTGATATTCTTTACAATATACAGTCATGTATTTGCTCATTTTGTAGCTTATTTGTAAGATTTCCCACATGGGTACAAATCTTTTGTTTCATTGGATTCGGATGAAAACTGACGCGCTCACATATCACAAGACATCTTTATAGCCAAGTCACTGTGTCTTGCACACGGTTTCTTCAGTTTTTCTCTCCGCCCCTGTTAACTTACATCCTGATAAATCATGTCAAAGTCCAAGTGGCACATAGGGCGGTGCCCATCTCCATTTCAGCAGCCCTGGGCCTCTCAACTTTGTGCAATCGCTACAGCAGGGGGCTGCTCCACTTGTACTCTTGGCCATTGCACTGGTCATCATGACCTCTTCCTCAAATCATAATTTATTAATTATTATCTCCAACTGTGAGTTGTCAAAGAACCAAATTGATTGAGCCAAAAGTATGGTTTGTCAGTTTGTTCGTTGGCCAAGGTTACTCTGCACGCCAACTTCAGTAAGTACAAATATACCATCTGTAGCATGAAGGTGAAGGCAGACCATAAATTCAAGGGTTCAAGGAACTGTCCATAAAAGAGCCTTCTTCCTTTTCTTTGTATGAGTGCCAACCTCATTAATAGCGCACACCCCAGTTCTTCCGCGACCGTGGTCCATGGCCAGGTAGTGGGCGACAAAAGAGTGATGAAAGGGTTTTGAGGGCCTCCAATTGAAACCCGAAATAAACTGCGGTGTGTCAATCTCTTTAAGTTGAGGGATTGGGCACGAGGGTGAGGGGATTTCATCCAGGTTGTCTGATTTTGGTGTGTACTTGGTTCTGGGCTGTCTCCAGCTTTACTTTTTTCTTCATTCCTCTCATTGTTAGGAAGCCCATACTGTTACTTGTCATTGTTAAATCTTTCATTTCAAGTTTACGCAAATGTATATCTATCAATTGCATGCCTACTAGTTTAAGTTTTTGTCTGTCCCAACCAGCAAATTTGGGTCCTGGGACTAAGGGACTGTGGACTGAATAAATTATGCTTGCCCAACATTTGCTGGGCCCCCTAGCAAGGAGGATGCCAGTCATGGCCCGGACAGTGAAGTTTGTGTTACACAGACTAGAGACAGCCCTGGTGTGATGGGAAAATACTTCACCTTTAAACAGGTGAAATCACCTGGCCATCTTCTTTAGTTTAAGTCCATTCTTAAGGTCAGAACCCCAACAAGAAGACTAAAAACATTCACATTTTTAGCATTTGACCTTGGTGTAAATAACGACAATTGAGCTAACAGGTCATTTATCAGTGTTAGTCATCCACAGTGGGAGCGCTATAAACCTGACTTTCACCTGAAATGACCTGTATCCTTTCACCTGAAATAACCTGTAGTGTCTTCTTTAGTGTGAGTTTGTTCCTAAGGTCCCAGAAGACTAGAGCCAGACACATAATTTATTTGTATTTGATGTGACAGGAGCGTGAATAAGAGCTGACAGGTCTCATTTGTCACTGATGGTCACCTACCGTCCCCATCACCTTAAATGACCTTTAAAAGGGGATGTCCCATAGTCTGTTTTTGGTTGATAGGACAGTAGGCTCAGGCACACGACTACAGCAAAGGGTTGTAAATGCCAGATACCGGTAACCTGTGTTGCCCCCCGTCTCTGTTCAGCGATGGACGGTGGGCGCGAATATACACAGCCTCCTTCACTCAAAGAATACCAGCTCTGAGTCAAGGATTTTGACTTTTTCAAGACACAGGGGGCGACACAGGTTATCTGGCATTTACGAACCTTTGCTGCAGTCGTGTGTCCCTGACGTCACGTCCGGAAGCTACAGCAGACGGGTCCATTCCGTGAACAAGACAGTTGGCTGAAAATTTGGGGTAAGTCCCAATTAAACTTGGTGTTGGTTAAGTAAAGTTTAGTCTTTTTCTCAATGTCATTTACCAACATAGATGAACTTTCATGCTAACACCTTAAAGGCGTCCAGTACTCCCTCTTCTCCCTAGTCTACTGATCGATTAGTGGTGACCTCTGACCCTGACATGTCAATCATTGCTGACTCATCGAAGAAGATTTAGAAATTTGTAAAATCAAATCCAGTTGCTTGAGGACCTGCTATTTGGTAGATGTACATATTTTCCTCCGGTCTTGTATCCTCAGCTGCAATGCGGTTCATTGACATTGACATTGTTAACATCGCGATGTACGTCCCATCTTCTAAATCTAATGTTAGAGGTGTGGCCTTACAAAGTGAGAATGACGAAGTTGGATCGGTACACAGACAAAGTATTTGTTTTATGTACATTGTACAACCCGGCGCGAGGCGGTCACGGCCTGGAAATTCTTCCCACCGCAGGCGGAACATCTGCCGTTAGAGGTCGTTCTCCCAAGGTCAAATCCATGGGAGCAAACAGGAAATTGGACTCAACTGTTAAAAGGATTTCAACTTGACCTTTATCGGTTATCATAGTGAAACAACTAGTAAGCACTTAACTCTCTACACTGTTAAGTTTATACCAGTAAAAGAAGTGCACTGTTAATATCTCTTTCCAACATTGAAGACTTACATTTTCACCCCCTCCCAACTCATTCAGCTTTTCCCTGACCCATTCAGCTTTGCCGACGGACTTTCCCTATAACTCAATTCCCCCCCCCCCTCAATTCTCTTTGCCCCCTGTGTAATTCTGCTTGCCCCTTGCCCTTCCGTCAACTCGAATTGCTCGTGGTCCACACAAAAATTGTTTAGAAAGTTACACAATAACGATTGCACCACAAAACATTAAATAGCCAATGCTCCGGCGCACATTCTGGGCCACCTTTCTGCCAAGTGGCATTTTACAACTCCTTCCAGTCTGAACTAAAAAGGCACATGCCGTCAGCACCGCCTTGTTTGTGGCACACAAGTTTCTGTACGGGTATTGTATAAACATGTACATGTGTAACTAAATGTAACTGCCCTTCAGTGGTACCAACTTCTGTATCTATAAAGCTGGTAGAACATGCCCTTTGGTGTAATACAAGCTTCTCTATCTGCATAGCCAGTGTAACCGTTCCTCAGCATAACGTAACGTTACCAGCTCTGTATCTGTATCATTCTGTAGAGCCAGTATAGCTGCCCTTTGGCATAACACACCAGCATTTACATGTATATTGTATAGCCAGTGTAATCACCCTTTGGTGTAACACCCCAGCTTCTATATCTGTATAGGCCTGTAGAGCCTGCCTTTAACTGCGTAACACATCATCTTCACAAGCTGGCCATCAGTGTTGCTGTTGACACCAGAGACTGAGCCTGGACTTGTGAGATTCTGCACATGTGTGCAACATTGGACATGAACTTGACTGGTTTAGTCTGAACTTGCTCAACCCTGACTTTCTTGTACTCAGGAGTCTATTTTGAAGACCTCGTATCCTCTCCAACTCCAAGTTCAGATGCAATTCATGTTTTTGAACGCAGCTTTGATATGTTTGTTCTCAGTTTTAAGAGAATGATGGTGAACTGCAAACAGAGTGTGAAGAGAATGTCTGTACAGTACCTTGGTACAGACTGTATCAGGGAGCAGATGTACAATTCATGACTGTGTAATTTACAGTTCAAATAGTTGAAGAATGACTGTGTCATGTACACCAGATGCAGGTTTCACTCCAAGTCCTCTGACTCCTCTGTTCCAATGTCTTGCTTAGTTTACTTCATAAAAGAAGCAAGGAAATAAAGTGGTGTGGCCTTACACATGCAAGGTCAAGGTAAAAACCACAAAGCCTCCATGGTCTATATTTGGCCACACTTATTTATTTCCTTGGTTGTGGATACAACTTTTGAAGAAAGCCAGACCTCAAGCACCTTAAAGAACCCATCACACTTATCAATAAGAGTAACGGTCCTTTCTGGTTTGAGTGGATCAAACCCCGCTGTCCAACCTTACGCAGCTTGTACCTAAGTATACATTCAAAACAGGTGTGTTACACCTTAAGGTGGTTTTGTTGGTTATGCAGAAAGAGAACAAATAAGTTTAACTTAATTTCTTTTTTTCTTTCACCTTTTTTCAGGTGTGCATCCATGTCTTGAGGCTGCATCTTGGGGTATCTTGAGATGGTGACCTGATGATGTGAAGGAGGAGAAAGCATCCATCGTACACCAGATGCAGTAGGACCACCGTCTTTATTGTGAAAATCCACACCAATTTATTTTCTTGGGTCTCAGAAGTTTTAAGTAAAATTTACTATCGGGTCAACAAGACAAAAACAGAAAATTTGAATTCACCTGAAATTGAAGAGTGTCCAATTACATGTAAGGGGGTACAAAATGTATCTCTCTCGACTGTTGCACATTAGTCAATGCTGCATTCTTAACTGAATTTGTGTTTTTCTATCAATGAAATTCATTGAGCGCTCTGTCAATTCGCTTGGCCATTGAACCATTGAATTAAATTGGCGTGGCTTGTTTTATGTTGAAGTTGAATGTTGACTTCTCGTTCCTAATTCAGACTTTATCACTGTTTGACATCTGCCAGTTTTGAAATGCCTGTAAGGCTGTATACTTGTCTGTATGGGAAGGGGTAAAATATGAAAATACATGTATAGTCTTATCTATTAAAAATAGTTACTGTCCTAAGGCCCCCTTTCTACTTGACAGCGATCTCACAGCAGCCAAAGTTATATTTGAGTGATCCTTTATTTAATGATTGGAATATTATGTAAAAGTATGATTTACAAGAAAACAAAGCAATGAAAAGTTTTAAAATTTTGTTCTGTATGAAATTTGTTGAGCATCTCCCAAAAATTTTATCACTCAGTAGCAGCATGGTCGCAGTCTCAAGTTGAAGGGGGGAATTAGCATGACTCCTAACATTTTGTTGCTGTTGTCTGTAACATAAGCAATAGGCTTTCTTTGCATTGAGAAAGTTTGCCTTTCGGGTTATTTAAATGTTTTGGTTGTGAGTAGGAGACATACACTGTACAATGTGTATCATTAGTATTTGTCTTAATTTTTGGTGTATTAGCCGATTCACTGTTCAAATTACAGGTAGGTAATATCAAACAGTCAGAAGGTGTAGAACTTAGAATACTGAACAATTTGGGCCAGATAGTGTCTTAGATAAGTTGGATTTCATGCGGCAATATGAAAAATGTGTAACATCCGATCTTTTTATTGGAGAAATTTGAGACGGTCAAAAGATAGTACCTAGAATAATTGTTGGTACAGAAAAAAATCCTTCTGTAGACATTACAGTGTTACACCACACAGTATTTCAATCATGTCTTGCTGTAAATCATGTACAAACTAAAGGAACTGATGAAACATAGCATAGTGTGAATTAAGAACAAATTTTAGTTTTACATGGAAAACTTGATAGAATAAAAGTCTATTTGATGGTGAAATCTCATTCAATTTGTTTCGTTCAGTTCTTTGCTATGGAAATTCTTTGTGTCATTTATAACACAAATTTCCCTAAAACAACATTAATACGATGAAGAGGGGGAATCTTCCAGCATTTGCTCGCAAATGTCTGCTTTCTACTTGAACTATGGTTACTGCATTCTTGATCCTTGCTGGCTTCTTGAAAATTCCTTACGCTGATGGCAGCGGAGTTCTTATTTCATGTCTTGCAAATGCTGCAGGTGGCTTGTCTTCTTCTTTAAGGAATTTGTTCAAGTGAAAAGCCAAAACTTCCTAACCCAAAAGTCGCAGCGCGATTGGTCTTGGCAATGGATTTTAGACCCGGGGGTTATGGGTTCAAATTCTAGACATGCACCCCGGAAGGGACTACAAATTCAACAGTCGTGTTTTGGATTTTTTATTTATTTGACTCGTGTTTAAAAGAAATTTACAAAACATGAATAAATGGAAAGGACAATATTATCTGTACACAACACGTTTTGTTCAACTGGCATTCCCATAACCTTCCTCAGGGCACTGCTGACCAGTTCACATTCCGGTGAATCATGTTCTAGGTGTTGTTGCTTACAGATGCGGTTCCAAAAATAACTTGTCAACAGTGTACTCACGTATACAATATTCTCCTTTGCATTTGGGACCTCATTGTAAATACCCATGCACATTAACTATTAAGTACCTAATGTTTGATGAGAAAGGGTTTGAATGCGAATGCAGTGTGAGGACTCTGGCTATCATACCAGGTTTTTTAAAAGATAACCAGAAAGTTGAATCTGCGTGGCCGCGGCCTTTGCCTCATTTTCCCTTCTGTCTGAACATTTTCTGATCTCAACTTAGTTTGTTCATCTGTTTCAGCACTTTTACCAGACCAAACATGTCTAACATATGACATAAACATGACTTCATGTGGCTGGTAGTTAAGTCCTTTATGTCTGTATTATGTCCATCTTAGCTTGAGATTGCTTTCCTTATACCCCCCTCACATTAGGCAAAAATCGATCGGACGACGAGTCTGCGAGCTCTAAATTACGAGGAGGCATGACCCTGACAGGAAGGGGGGAACTCTGCCATTTCTTCCTCTGCATCAGGGTCATGCCTCCTCGTAATTTAGAGCTCGCAGACTCGTTGTCCAATCAATTTTCGCCTAATGTGAGGAGGGTATAAGCGATCTGTAGGATCTTACGCTGACTTTGCTTTTATCAAGAGACCAAACGTATCTAAGAGATGATGCAAATACGTATGTCCATGTGGCTGGTAGTAATGCCCTGTATGTCTGCAGCTGCTTGAGATTTCTTTCCTATTCTGCTACTGTAGGATCTTACGCTGACTTTGCTTGCTCATCAGCGCTTTTACAAGACAAAACATCAGCAGTCTTCAGGCTGCAAGCAAGACATTTTCCCCAGGTTATTGGCCTGGTCTGTATATATATAGTCTATACATCTTAAAGGATCTAATACGCTGAGTTTGCTCATCAGCGCTTGTACCAGACAAAACATGTTCGACGGATGATGCAAAAATAGCTTCATGCGGTCACCAGGTAACACCTTCCACAACAATTGCTGGCCCAATCTTTTTGCTTGCCAACAGAAGGAACCAGCAGTTACTACAGACAAGGAGGTTAATCTCCTTGCTACAGAGGATTGTACAATAAAACGGGGGAATCGTCCTGCATTTGCTCACAAATGTTTGCTTTCTACATTTACTATTATGGTATACGTAACTGCTGTTCTTGACCCTTGCTGGCTTTTTGAAAATTCCTTATGCTGATATCAGTGGAGTTCTTCAGTTCAGCTGTTACTATGGACAAGAAGGTTAACGTCCTTGCTATGGAGGATTGTACGCAGGCTATTCATGTGGCTAGTAATAATGTTGTATACTGTACGTGTAGTTCCGTCTTTGAGATTTTTTTCCACATCAGTCTTCAGGCTGCAAGACCTTTTCCCCAGGTTATTGGCCTGGTCTGTATAGTCTATACATCTTAAAGGATCTACATTTGTAATATGCTGAGTTTGCTCATCAGCCCTTTTACCAGACAAAACATGTCCGACGGATGATGCAAAAATAGCTTCATGCAGTGACCAGGTAACACCTTCCACAACAATGGCTGGCCCAATCTTTTGGCTTGCCAACAGAAGGAGCCAGCAGTTACTACAGATATTAAATATAAGGAGGTTAACCTCCTTGCTACGGAGGATTGTACAATAAAACGGGGTAATTATATTATTCAGCATGCACAGCACTTTACAGCCATTGCTGCCTAACTAGCCTGTGGCTATTACAAAGGGCTATTCCAACTGACACAGACAATACAAGTGGAATTCACCATGGACAAAATAACAATCAAAAACAATATTCTTTCCACAGCCATCTGAAGGCTGCCCCAGGTCATTGACTTCAGGTCTGTATAATCATCTACATCTTATCATAAAGGATCTTAGGCTGAGTTTGCTCTTCAGTGCTTTTACCAGACAAAACATGTCCGATAGATGACGCAGATATGGCTGGAAGGGGCTACCATCTGTCTATCTTTCTGTTAGACATCTTTTCTCGGCAGTCTGCAGGCAGCATGAACCTTCATCTGTGCTGAGAAGCCGTCCAAAACAAACAGGGAAGAGGTCTTTAGTGACGTAAAATAGTCTTGATACACGTGCTTCTCACTTTGCCAGTCAGCGATACGTGTGCAGTGGGTAACTGAAACCCCTTTCATCATGGAAGCTCATCTGTGTTTGTAGTAATCTTAGTACAATGCTAAACTTTCTTACAAAACAAAAGTAAACTAGAGTTCGGCGACCTCATACCTCCATGAAAATTTAGAGCTTTTGTAAATTTCATGCAACTGACTAAGACATTAACATAATTTATGCATGGTGTTGTTCATCATTGACAAACGTACACATGTCACAATTATAAAATTCCCATTATTAATCATAAAGCGGTTTTGCAATTTCTACATAAATTATGCAAATACGTTCCTCATTATCATACTTGGTATCTGCTTATATTCCACCTATCATATTAACATGTGTTAATTTTATTGAAGTCCAGTTATTGAACACAAAGGAATTATACAATTTCCTCATTAATTATGCAAATTAACTCCTCATTTGCATAACATGTATATCATTATAAACATCTTTGCCTAAGGTACTTGCATGCATAATATGATGCCAATCCGTCAATCCTTTCTGCAGTTATCCTCTTTGGAATGTCTTGACAAAAACGCCCCTGCAGTTCCCAAATTAAATGTTAGGGGGCTGAAACTTGCCTCACTTTGTCATGACACTGAAAGCTATCTACCACCTAAATGTCACGACCATATCACGTACGGGACAAGAGATACATTGAAAAAATTGCTATGGTAGAATATTCTCATTAATTATGCAAATGTACTCCTATTTTGCATAATTAGTATTTAATCTTGTACAACATTGTCTAAGGTACCTACATACCAAAAAATCATGAAAATCCGTTGTTCCCTTCTTGAGTTATCCTCGTCAGAAGGTTTTGACAAAAATGCCCCTGCTATCCCAAAACTAGACGCTAGGGGGCCAAAACTTACGTCATTTTTTCCTGAGCACAAGAGCTATCTAATACTTAAAAATCTTGACCATAGCATGTTCAGAACACCGAGATAGCAAAACCCGAAGTTGCGCTGCAGTACCAAGGTCACACACCTTCCCAACCCCTACCCACATATTAAATATCATCGTAGTCCATCAAGAGGTTCTCAAGTTATGATGACCACAAATATGCGGACACACAGACACACACACACACACACAGACACACTCAAAACTATACCTCCATTTTTTCATGGAGGTAATAATTAATATAAATAAACACAAAAGTATACCAGACCAAATTTTCAACGACCACTGTTGCTTTGTTCCTTCTTATAGCCCCTTTCTTGTATCATTACCAACCGTTGTGTGTTCCTAAGAGAGACTACATTGTATATCTTCATCAGTCCCCAGTGTCAAAGGGAATGTGTCAAAGTGATCAGATTTAAAAGGCTTGTACCGTTCCGTTCTGTGGCAGAGGGGAGAGGAGTGCACCTGTAAATTTCCCGACTACTACTATATCTCTGTGACTCAACCTCTGCTTGTAGAATTGCAGTAAGCAGCAGTCGGCTAGTCTCCACTCCAAGCTTCCAAATGTAATGTCCACAAAGCCTCCTCCAAAGTTTCTAACACATGCTGACATTACTCCAGGCAAAGCAGGGATCAATTCTTACTCTCCGTTTGAAAAATGCCCACAAAAAAGCAAAAATATTGAAACTACCACACATGTGCCAAAATGGTAAACAGAGATCATTTTCCCCCCTGCCTTGTGACTTGCGTCTGATCCAAGTTCAAATATTTTCCCCATAAAAACCCATGTGAAGTTCAACAGACCAGCGGGGGACTCTACATAGATAATCCCTTTATATGCTCCTAAAGTCTTATGAAGACTACAAACAGTGGATCATAGTACTGTATACCATCTTATTTCGGAGTTCCACACATGCACCTACCTCTTAATTCTTACTTGTAACTGCTTCATTTTTTTACATGTGGCCACATTGATTTGATTATATAGATGACATCCACGTGCGCATCAATTTTCGCACCCCACTCCCCCTCCCCCAAAAGAAACTTTTCAACCATACAGTAAATCTTACAAAACAGCTGTAAAATGAGCAAATGATTGCGGCAGATTGCCAAAAAGAAATATCAGACACATATCCTGGTGTCATAGAATGCCCTAGTTGATTCCAAGGTCAAAGAAGAAGAACAAAAGAACAAAATTGAAGACTTTCTTGGTTTATTTGGTTCACCATAATTGTTCAACCCTCCTGACCACTTATTAGATGTCATAAATGAAGGAACTGCCTTCATGATGGACTGCTATATATTTTGATACATTTTTCCAGTCATCTAATAATTTGACATGCATTAAAAAAAATCAAAACAGCTTCACGTTGAACTTCATGTGCTGTATAAATGTTCATGGACGGTAAAAATGCGATGTTGGCAGTAGTCAATGACAGAAAAAAAATGGTATTGCAAACATAAAACCAAAACACATATTTCCCCTTTTACAGTGTGTGCACGTGTCTGCAAACATGTGCACGCAGCACCTTTAACCTTAGCTTTGACTCTGTGTAAAAATCTCAGGATTCAGCCAAAGTTGTTTCTAATGGACTTTTAATCAGTAACAAAGAGCTGTGTTGCCTCCTACCGAGTTTACCTGGACCTCTAACTTGGCGAAAAACCTTTCAATGTAAATCGTATGGCTTTTTAGATTCTGATACTGTCTGATCTTTTCGTAATGCACCTGCCAAAGGGAAATTTGCTTGTCAGCGGATCAACTAAGAAAAGCAGCCTCTCCTCCTGCTTTAGATGTCTGTGTGTCCTTTGATCAAGTTGCAGCTGTACAGTATGTAGCAAAGACAGGAAGCATTGAGGGGGTCCAGGAGCATACTTCTCCATTGTACTTCTGACGTGAATTTTGAAGGGATTTTTCCCAACCAGTAGAATAAAAGCAATGTTTGATGTACAGAAAAAATAACTTAGAATAGCTTAAGGGCAAATATCAAACACCATGAACTTTAACTTCTTCCCAAAACTTTAATTTCTTCCCAACCACTGAGAATGTTGGAAAATAACAAAAAGATGATCCCAAACCAGTTTATGATTAACTCTGAAGGGCTGAAGAGTTAGATCTATTATTCTTCCACTTGTGACAGAGATGAAGACAAATGCAATGTACAGTATATTTCCAGGTTTGTTGTTTATTGTTCATTGTACCGGTACTGAAGAAATTCCCCAGCACTTTCCACAAGCACGATGAACAGTGGACCACAACCTATCGTCCACGCCTAAGAACACCCTTTCCATTAGCATGCATGTCAAGTAACCAGGGTTCAAACCCACGACCTCATGGTCCAAACGCAGAGTCATTAACCAGACAACTAGCACTCTACTATGATAATCCTCCACACCTGTGTTTCCTGTTTATTGCTGGTGCAGTAAGTGCTGTTGATGGTAAAGACAAAGTCAAGTATATTACATAATTCTGGAACGTGTCCAAACGTACAGGACACAGAAAAACGATCCGCACGCACTAGGATGCAACGAAAGACAAACTTGGCCTGGAGGCCGCACAGGGTTTTATCATAAAACTGAGTGACAAAACAGTGTGATTCATATCTGAATATCGAATTAAGAGTGTACCTCTCTTCTCTTTCCCCTATAATTGTATTCCCCAGCTGTTCCACAATACGGGCGAACAGAAAGCCACTTTCATCTTAAAATCACAAAATGTAGAAAAAGAGGGACTCTTTGTCTTCCTCAGCTTCCGAATTAGAACTCAAATCCAACCTTTCGCGGTTTTCGCGACACTCCGTTCCCAAGTTGACGGTCTCTCGGCTGAGGTCTAGATATAGTCAACACTAGTATTTGAGTAGTTGCCGGAGGGCGTGCGAAATGCGCCAGAAGTTGAACAAATTTGGTGCCCTCGAACAAAAAGTGTTACAACAGCAATTATCCAACGTCCGAATCAGGCATTCGAATTGCCAACCGTGCCGCACTCGGCCCGCTCGAAATGGTTCGATTTACTCGAAGAAAGCCTGTGTGATACAAACTTTGAGCCTGCGTGATGCGGAAATTTTTCACACGGTCCGGAACACCCGTATCAAACATAATTATATCTATCACGTTTCATTTTTACATCCATATTCCCTATCTTGTATGTACCATGTACTTGTAACTACATTGTAGCCTACGGGCATGAACTTGCAAATAACTGTGTCTACTGTACATTCCTGAGGTTGGTAAGGTTCAAGGGCATCTGGTCTTAAGACTGGCAAAATGAGTTGTCTTGGGATTTGGCAAATGCATAGTTACATGTATATACATCAAGCCTTCTGTTTGTGTGATTGTAGTTTTGGGCCCAGGCCCCATGGGTAATGGGTTCAAATCCCATCATATGCCACTGATGTTGTCCCTTCGGTAAGGCACTTTATTATACGACTTTCCTCACTTCACTCATGCAGGTGTAAAAATACCTGACTTTGGGTGATTAAAGGCGATGGAAGGAGAGAGACGGGCTCTAGCTTTCAATACTGTGCCCTAGGTATGTGGATAACAGATACAGTGCCCACTGCCCCTACGGCCTCAAAAAAGGCATGGGACTACCCTAAAATTTTTACTTAAATCAAACTTCTTTTACCATTCTACCAGAAGTATAAAAGAATTGAGATCGTTGATTAACAATTTTCGGTTTGACCAGACTTCATCTCTTTGCACAGCAGAGTGGAGCAGGCACAATTATGATTGGTCAACTTTCATAGCTCAAAGCGTAAAAACGAACAATAAGTACATTTTGTGTACATTGTGTAGAATTTAGTACTACTCAAGGTCAACGAGTGCCAGCCTTAAAAGTTACTTTACTTTATAGTCCGGTCTGCCTAAATACCACAAACGACCACAAACGACTCGGAAATACCACAAACGACCACAAACGACTCTAAAATGCAGTGTATATGGGTCAAAGACCTTGTGTAGCTCTGGAGACATTGTTTACACATTTATGAATTTAAAAAATGCAGCAAGTCCTGCGTATTCACCAGTTATTTCAAGTTAGTCCGCCGGTTTCAAGATCGAAGCGATTCTCGGCCGCCATGTTGGATCGGCCGTGCTAGGAGTCTGCATGGGGAAGTTCTCGATACCTTCCGGATCCACGGCTCCATAGACGACAGGACGATAAAACTATGGACGCTGTTGGTTCATAGATTATAGCATGGCACTATTCTATCATTGTCAACTTATAAAACTTGTATACTAAGTGTTTTTCAGCCTCAAATGCAGGCACGCATTCATTGACAGCGCAGAATCGCTTCGATCTTGAAACCGGCGGACTAAGTCGAAATAACTGGTGAATACGCAGGACTTGCTGCGTTTTTTAAATTCATAAATGTGTAAACAATGTCTCCAGAGCGCCACACAAGGTCTTTGACCAATATACACTGTATACTAGAGTCGTTTGTGGTCGTTTGTGGTATTTCCGAGTCGTTTGTGGTCGTTTGTGGTATTTAGGCACACCCTTTATAGTCTGTCGTTGCATCCCAGTGTGTGCGAATCGTTTCTCTGTCGGTGGCCTGTACGTTCAACCATGTTACACAATCATGTAATATACTTGACTCTGACTTACTGCACCAGCAATAAACAGGAAACACAGGTGTGGAGGATTATCATAGTAGAGTACGTAGTTCCTATTTGTTGCTTCTCTCATCATCATCATCATCATTCACTGTGTTCTGAATCTGCTGTCTTTTACTAGTCCTGCAACTGCATTCATAGCCTAGGTACCATCCGATTTCTATCGGGGCTCCTTTCTCTCACTACTGTATTTTTTTAGGGTAGCGAGTGTAAGGAGGCCCGGTAGAAATTGGATGGTACCCAGGCTACTGCATTTAGTCTTTCTTCATCTTTCTCTGCATTGAAAGAAAATTTTTACTAGAAAAACAGTATTTTCATAACAAAGCCCTGAGGATGAGGTTTATACCTTGGTGCACTCAGGTTCATGGAGTGAATACAACACAAGTTTTCCTGTCAGCTCTTTGCTTTTATGATGTCTGCTTCCAATTTTTCACTTCAATATGCCAGAGAACTAAGGAAATACTAGTAAGGCGGTGTGGTCTTTTAAGAATGTAAGAAAGACTATGCGCGCCCATGCAGGCTTGGTATTTCTGGGAATAACGTTGTAACAAGTCTCCCATGTTGACATCTTTCACCTCGGGAGCATCTCCCGCTGTCAATCACCCATACACATGTCAACATGCCTGTACGGCCGTACCTGTCACGGGTAACTCACCTGTGCAAGACTTACCTGCCGTGACTCATTTACCTGTACAGCACTTACGAACCATGACATGTGGTGCACACTGTGTGGATGTCTTGGTTCGTGGGCATCTGAAGAAATTAAACTTTTTAAAAGAGGGGCCTGCATGACCTTTTCGGCAGATTTACCGGCGGCATGATATACTTAAATGTAATATCAAAGCTGGCCAAGGAGTGCAGCCGGCCAAGGAGAGTCCATTAGCTATGGACACTGGTATCTTATGCCACCGGTAAATCTGCCTGGAGATTACTTTAATGTAAAGCATTATCATCCGTTTTTAATAATTCCTGTTGTATGTAGTAGCCACAAGAGTAAATTCAGCATAATGCAAAGCCAGCCTGCCAAATTTAATATAATTTTGATTTGCATATCAGCTGCCTTTCTGAATTTAGCATGGACTCCATGGAGTGTTGAGGGAGCCGGAAGACATCAGGCAGAATTTCGTTCAGACAGAAATTTATCATGAAGTATAACACTGCTGATTTGCTACACTTTGAATTCAATTTATTTCCAGTCTTTTTGGCCAGTAGTGACAATAATGTCAGAATGTGTTAATATCGTCTTTAAAAAGTTTCCTTATTTTCAAACAAACAAACAAACAAACAAACAAGATGTTGCATAGTTGTGTACTCATCCCTAAGACCAGCAAGTTGACGTAATCTGTAAAGTGTCCTCCTTTTCCAGTGTTTGCCCAGGGATTTGCTCGCTAGGACAAACCGTTCTACCTGGCTGTACCTGTAAAGCCGGCATGACGCCATTTCACGGCCGAGAGAAATCACAAAGGAAGGTGCGGCTCGAGGAGGCCGTCTTAAACACCTGTCCTGATCCAGATCCTGCACACAGACACAAGTGGTTCCTTTTGGGACATTTTTGCTTTCAACCGAGTCAGTTAGCGTGACGGCTTGCTTTTGTGTGCTTAGAAATGACGTAAAGTTGTGAGCAGTTAACTTGAGTCCTGGCTCAGTTGTTGAGAAAATGTAAAAGTGCAGTTCCTTTTCACAGTCACAACCATGATTTTCTTGATATACACAATATCCTTTCAAGACACAAGTACATGTGTAGTTACTTTTGGGGCCTTTTTGCTTTCAAGCAAGTCAGTTAGCGTGAAGGCCTGTGTGTGCTTAGAAGTGACGCAATGTTGTGAGTGGGAAACTTTAGTCATTGTACCATCCTTTTGATGATAGTTTCTCATGACCACATTATTCTCACCTACCAATGTTTTGGTAACCTATCTCTTATGTCAAAGACATGGTCAAAATAAAGTTACAACTTTGAACAACCAAAAGCTCCAAACTCTGAAGTGGAACAGCTACAATGTAGTCCTGTCCGAGTACAATATGAAAAGTAGGGTTAGCTTGCAGTACGCAACACAATAATTGCCCCTGTACAGCATTGTGAAATCTCACCTGAAAGCACTGGGATTTACCGACCATCTAAGGATACCCAAACATATCACACTTTATGGACAGGACAAACTCCATGTGACATTTAGTGGTGCCTGAAAAGACTTATTATTTATCACGCACACACCTTATCAACAAACTCCATGTGACATTTAGTGGTGCCTGAAAAGTCACACACACACACCTCCTCAACAAAGTCCATGTGACATTTGCTGGGTCTTGAGAAGGCTTATTCTTTATGTCGTGAAGAAATTCCATCTGACTTTTAGTAGGTTCTTTAAGTCTTTCAAGATAAGTCAGTCCAGGACACTCTGTGCCTTCAGAGATCCGCATCAGTCCCAGAGTTTAATGGTGGAGTTTACGTAGTGTCAAGGTGTGTTGAAAGATGTTCTGTCACCTACAAGTACAGATAACAAACCCAAGGAAGACCACTCAGGACCAATAAAATCTGGTCTAAAATTGTGAACAGGTAGTTATTATGAAGTAATGCTTGTGTCAAAGGGAAAAATTATCAAAAGGAGAAGGAAGAAATGGTCACAATGGCCACTATAGTGCTTCTGCAGAAGTGGTTA
Organism: Branchiostoma floridae; assembly: GCF_000003815.2. Lineage (NCBI taxonomy): Eukaryota > Metazoa > Chordata > Leptocardii > Amphioxiformes > Branchiostomatidae > Branchiostoma > Branchiostoma floridae. The sequence continues at coordinate 20,408,914 of NC_049987.1, read as the reverse complement.
CATTGCACTTCAACTACACACCTATAGAGTACAACACCTAAACTTTCTGAGACGTCATATCTGTCCAGGTGCACTTTCCCATTTCTTCCCTGTGGATTACTTCACCCCAGGGGAATGTCATCTTGTTTTTAGCTTGTCTGTGTGTGTGTGTGTGTCTGTGTGTGTGCATGTGCGAGTGTGTGTGTGTTTGTGTGTGTGTGCGTGCGGGTGTCTTTGTGCAATTGCTGAATAATGTACAATATAGTCTTGTCATCTGTACACTGTCACAACAATCATGCTTCAATGGAGTCAGAAATTTGAACATAAAGAAAAAGACAAGTTACAAAATGCCTGGCATACTCAGAATTCTAAAAGTAGTGAAAACATGTTTATCCAGGAATTATTGAAAAGTTTAAATTGTGCTGTGGATGTCTCTTTGACATTTTTTAACTAAGTTCATCTTCTTCTTTAATATTCCTGCTCTAATAATCTTTAAAGAAAAATGATCGCATGTAGATGCATGTATGTAATTACAATTTTCTAATCAGATAATCTTTGTCACAAATGACCGTACAGAACCGTTACAGACTTTTTCACCATGGAAGACTTAGGTTCAACCCCCTCTGTGTTTGCCGATGTACTAGTAGTTTCTAGAGCATGACACTTGTTTAATCTGCAAGCAGATGTAGAGTTGGGTCAGTGTTTTAGTGGTCTAGGCATTTTTACCCCAGATTGTATGATTATTTCATGCTTTTGTGCTTTTTTCTTTGCTTTATTTGCATAACTGCATTTAGACATGACACAACTGCTAGATAGTGGAAAAAACATCACAATCTTCTTTACTTTAGATTTTATTTCAATACATACACTGTAACGCTGGTTCACCTTTATCCAAGGGTAACCTATATCCGTTGTTTGTAAGAAAAATCTAGGGAATTTAGGGATACGAAGTAGACGGATGGTGGTTTTAAATCGGAACATTTAAAAAATATTGCAAATTTCAAAGCACTGTCTGCAGACTTAATACTCATAAATGCGCTGTTTTTAAAGACAACGGATAAAGGTCATCCCACGGATAAAGGTGAACTAGCGTTATAGCTAACAGTCGTATAGCCGACGGTTGTGCTCTCAGGCTTTAACCCCTGGTAACACATCAAAGCTAGTCCAACCATTACATTTACAAACAAGTGAGTTCAACCTGGTTTCTTTCATATGCAGGTTTTATGCCTGAGGCTCCCAAATAAAAGAATTAAAGAGATTTCAGGATATTCCTATCATGAGTGTATTATATAACAAGGTAAGAGACTGACTGCAGTCTGGCATCAGACATTGGGGGAGTCCTATCATTAGGAGCAAATAAAGACTAACACCTGAGGCACGCACAACCGATAATACAGGAGAGGATATTGCCATTTGCTTAGATACATATGTAACAGTGCTGTTTGGCTATCAGACGGAGACTGGGGGCGACTTTAGCCATAAAAAAACAAGAGTGTCGGTTAAGTTGGGTTTCTTCTGATCACACGGAGCGGCTTGAATAACACCTGAGGCTCCTGCATAAAAGAAGAAAGGATAGGGATATTCCCATCAGTTTATTATATAACATGTCAGGCTTTTAGACATTTTGGGGAACTTGTGCCATTAAAAAGAAGTACATTTGGTAAATTTGATATTTCATATCACATGCAGAGGTGTAACAGGAGATGCAAAGAACAAAGGAGAAGATATTCCTATCAGTTTATCACATAACAGTGTACATGTACTTTGGCTTTCAGACAAGGTGGTGGCTTCTACCGTTACAGGAGGGTCTGCATGCTCTTTTACGTAAGGCGTAGGCAGCCTATCTTTATTTCCTGTAACTCGTAGGGAAAACTGTCTTATCTACGTAATTTGTAGCGAGGCGACCAAACTTAGCATAATTGCCTTCCTTGATTTAGCGTAATACGTAGGGGGTTCTTCTGAATTTAGCGTAAATCGTTGTTGGGACCCCCCCATGCAGGTGTGTGGGTTAAATCCTACATGTAAGTGTGTCAGTGTGTCAATACCTTAGCTCAAACACATTAGACTAGTGGGGAGGATATCCCCATCAGTTGCATTATATAACAAGAACATTTCAGATTCTCAGAAGTAAGATCTCGGGTCTGCCTAAACACCACAAACGACCACAAACGACTCAGAAACACCACAAACGACCACAAACAACTCTAATATGCAGTGTATATGGGTCAAATACCTTGTGTTGCGCTCTGGAGACATTGTTTACACATTTATGAATTTAAAGAATGCAGCAAGTCCTACGTATTCACCAGTTATTTCAAGTTAGTCCGCCGGTTTCAAGATCGGTCACGATGGCTGAGCGCGCTGTCAATGAATGCGTGCCTGCATTTGAGGCTGCAAAACACTTAGTATACAAGTTTTATAAGTTGACAATGATAGAGTTGTGTCATGCTATAATCTATGAACCAACAGCGTCCATAGTTTTATCGTCCTGTCGTCTATGGAGCCGTGGAAGGTATCGAGGACTTCCCCATGCAGACTCCTAGCACGGGCGATCCAACATGGCGGCAAAGAATCGCTTTGATCTTGAAACCGGCGGACTAACTCAAAATAACTGGTGAATACGTAGGACTTGCTGCATTTTTTAAATTCATAAATGTGTAAACAATGTCTTCTAGAGCGCCACACAAGGTTTTTGGCCCATATACACTGCATATTAGAGTCGTTTGTGGTGTTTCTGAGTCGTTTGTGGTTTTTAGGCAGACCGGTAAGATCTCCTGTCGCTTATGAGATTGAATCACCTACAGGAAGCCAATAGAGCAAAATCTGTCAAAAAAACCCTGTATACACATTAGTTTACTGTTAAGGCTTGATGTATTTTGAATCCACAACTGGAAATATTCTCCAGAATAAAATTTTGCCTAACTTTCCATGTACAACAACAATTTCACCTTAATATTATTATTACCTATGATTACAAGACAACCAGTACATCATGATTGTGTTGAACTACTCCAATACTTCGTTCAAATTAAATCTCAGGTACAGCACGGGCACATTGCATTTGAATTATGAGAATATTGCTATGTGCATTGTGTTGATTTAGATCTTTTTTAAATAACACACTGTATTATCAAACGTGTTTTCAGGAAAAAAGATCCTAGTAGTCAGTACTGTTTTTCAAAAAGTCTCTAGCAAAAGCTCAGCATATGGCTTAAGTGTTGAACTTCGTAACATTTTCTCAAGTAGATGTCAATATACACTTGTAATATACTTGTGTGGTCCATTTGACGTATCATATACAAATGTAGCACTGTGTGTAATCGTTGCTAGGGAATCAGAAGCCACACATTGCATTTGAATTCTGAGAACATTGCTATATAGTATATGCAATGTGATGATAAAAATGACACCCTGTATAATTAAACATGCATTAAAGAAGAAAGATACTATACTGTACATTTTTGTATCTTCAATTATGCAAAAGTCTCTCGCAAGAGCTCAGCATATGGCTTAAGTGTTGAACTTCGTAACATTTTCTCAAGTAGATATCAATATACACTTGTAATACTTGTGTGATGCATTAATTATTTTGACGTATCATATAGCACTGTTGCTAGGGAACCAGAATCAATGGTACCTTAAGCCAGACATTGAAGGCTTTCTTTTGTACGTCTGACATTTCACGTACACCTGATGTACTGTATGGAATGTCAATGTTGTACTTAAAAATCCTGGTGAGAGACATAGCGCAAAGGTTATTGCTTAAGCCTTTGTATCCCTTAATTTATATAACAGGTTGTTCGTCGGTCTCTAGGTGCTTAGTGCAGCTACTACAAGCTCTGCTAGGATAATATGTATCACACCTGGGTCCTGTCCAAGGCCAAAACAATTTTATGGCAAAAAGCCGCTGAGTTACTCAAGCAACTGGATATGATTTTGGAACCGGTCAGACATTTCAGATAGTATCCACTAGTTTTCGTCAGTGTCATCATCACTGACAAAAACTAGTGGATGCTAGTTGGAACGTCTGACCGTTTCCAAAATTATATCCAGTTGCTTGAGAAACTGTTTTTGGGCATGTCTTATCACCTGGATGTCTCACCTTCACCAACACACCAATTTTACCCTGCAAACCAGACTTTCAGCCAGGGCCAGCAGAGAATCTGATTGATGAGAAAATGAACAGATTATATTGGCACTACAGTGGCAATCGTTCAGATGTTTTGAGACTTATTGGTCCAAGAAAATAGCAAGAGCAAAGCAGAGGAGAGTCAGTTTGTCACGTTTCTACTGTCAAACTTGGTCTAACTTAACAGAGGCAGCTAGTGTTGTTAACATGGAGATAGGATACTCTAATAAACAGAGACTTTGTAGCGAAATGAACCATTGTTTTGAGGGGCCGGTTTTGAGTATTGCCCATTCACAGACAATAAAGTCCAGGTTCGGACCTGAACCTGATCCTCTGGACCTGAACCGTACATATACCTGTACCGGTACCTGTACCTGAATTTTCTGTATGGGTACCAACCCCTACACTGAAGTGAAGAGCTGTTGATGTTTCACTGTAAGATATCAAAGTTGACATTGATGAATTATTGATAATTGGAGAAGAGACTGTAAAAGCCACAGGCAATGCCATCATGCCATCATCAAAAAATTATAAGGGGTGATCCACCTAACAAAGGACTCCCCAGTACGGTTTTCAAATTGCTGTGTAAGAATAGATTCTGTGTTGAGTGATATTCTTTTCACAAAGAATTTCATTCATCTGCACAAAGATAGAAGCAAAATAGGAAATATCATATTAGGCCACACCAATTTAATTTCTTGGTTCACGGATTCGCTCGCTCCTATTTTTTGGAAAAAAAAAATAAAAATGAAAATTACCACTCAGCAAATTTTCACCATTAATGAAACCATTCAGCAACTTTCTGGTGTAGCAAATTGGCCTTTATATTATAAGCTCCTTAAAGAATGGGTACAGGTGCTGTTACTATACAATAATAGTGTTTTTGTACTTTTTTCAAGTTGAAAACTTTTTTTCTTTATGTTTTGGATTAGCCGTTACCTTTACCCCAACCATTTTACAATTTTTATTTTTATTTTTATTTCGCCCTCTCGCTCCATATGTTTTATGAAAAAATCCGTGAACCAAGAAATTAAATTGGTGTGGCCTTAGGGTTATCAAAAATGACTTGAGTTAAGAAATACAGACTTTGGATCATGCATGTACATAGCCCTATTCACAATAAAAATCAGGTGCACAGATCCAATTTTGGGTGAAAAAAAATGTGGATTGATGCTGTATTTCACCTTCCGTAGCAGGATACATGTCTCTTTTTTACTGTAATTTTTATCTAAAACACCTAGCTGTATTATTGGAGCCAGTAAGTACCCAATCCAATTAATGAGGCCATTCACGTGCTAAGGCACCTCATCGATTACAGAAACCCCCATTTACGTCCCTTCCGAAAGACGATTGCAATCTCTTACAACATGTCCTAGCTGAGCCGACACTGGGATCGAACTTTATCTGCCCTCTCCACCATTATTTTCCTTTAAAAAATCCAAGGAGTCAAACAAGAAATTGAATTCTATTGGCCTTTGATTCTAAGAAGTCTTATTTTCAATCAGCATTCAATGCCAGAGTCAGGCCATGTGTGACTCAGCAGGCTTCATTGAAGTGCTAATGATGAAGACCTAAAGTTGCCTCAGAGGAAATCATAGTCTCTGGCTGTTCATGCATTGCTTCTTAATGTTAAGACTTATTTGAGGGTCTGCATGGGGGGTCCCGACAACGATTTACGCTGAATTCAGAAGAACTGCCTGTAGTACGTATTACGCTAAATCAAAGAAGGCAATTACGCTAAATTTGGTCACCTTGCTACGAATTACGTCTACTAGATAAGATGGTTTTCCCGACGAGTTAGGGTAAATAAAAATTGGCTGCCTACGCCTTACGGAAAAGAGCATGCAGACCCTCTTGGCTTGCAAAAAAAATCCAACTTTTACATATAGACATGCAGAGGGCCTGCATTGGGTTATAATTACTGTCTACACTATGCTAAATTCAGGAAGGCAGAAACTAAGGATTACGCTGAATTTGGAAGATATCCCTGTTCAAGGAATTCTTGCATTGCTTTGCAGACTCAATTAAGGCATGCACTTCTATATACACATGTGCATACAATGTAGAATGCAATAATTACACTCAAATGTCAAATTAGAGAAGTCCGGCTACAAAGTGTGTGAAATTACCAGTACTAGAAACAGCCATCTTAAGCTAGATATACATTGTATATATATATAGTACTATACATGTACATTAGTCATTGCAGATGTAATAAGAAACCACATTCATACATCACTGTAATTATACTACTGCTTTATCACCATGACCTGTACTTGCAATTAGCAAGAACATAAACTTTAATATAGTAGTAGTAAAAAGGCCTTCCATTCATTCATTCATCATAACATAAGGGATAAGTTGAGGGCCTGGGCATGCAAGTCTTCATTCCTTTCCATTTCCAGAGACTTCCCTATCTCAGTCCGGTACCCATGAAAGTCCTGCCTGGCGGTGGTAGGGTCCGCTTTCCTGGAACTATGCGCCACATTTAGCTGGGACTAAATGCTTCCGCTGAGGGACACACCACTTTTACAAATGGGGGAGGTCACAACATTTCTCAATGACAGATGACGACCCCCCTATGATCCGTAGAGTAGCATGGAAGCATTTCACAAAGCATCAACTTTGTAAGTATTAGCTGTAAAGGGTTAGACGTGTATGTAAAAGTACAATATTTGTCCAAAATTAATCTGCAGGCTGTTTTCTTCATTATCTATGTACAGAAGCACTTTAGTTCCAGTCAATTTTACTTTTGATTTGATTTGAGGAACAAATTTATGAGCCAATTCATTTTCCTGGCTCTCTGACATTTCAGCAGAATTCAGCATAAGAAAAAGATGAAGATAAAAAGTCAGATGAAATGGAAAATAGATTACGTTTTGTGTTGCATTAAAGTTTTAGGCTTGGATATGCTTTACGTGAAATGCACTGGCTACGTTATACGGTAAATTTTCCGATCCTCACTACGAAATAAAATAACTTCCCTACAAATTACGAAAAATTAAAAAGGCCTGCCTTTACATGTATGTACTAGTATGCCAAAGGAAAAGAGCATGCAGACACTCTTACAGGATCTTACAGGCCTGCATGGGCCTACGATGGAAGGGACAGAAGTGTTTACTGTCTTTCGAGTGGTTTATGATGTCTAGTATCCATCTTAATGAAAAGTGTATATAGATCCTATTACACTGCATACATTTTGCCACTTTGTATGTGCTAGACTGATGAGAATAGGAGACTACCCTCAACAGGGATTTGTTTTGTGCTTTATTTGAGACAAAAAGGCAGACAATATCGTCACCAGATTTAATTTGTCTGGAACATAATGAAAGAAAACGCCTCAATAAGTGTCAGATGTCTTAGTCTAGGGATGCCTTGTGATTAAGTAAGTGGTAGAAAATTCAATACTGTGTGATGCCAAATGTATAACGGGGAAAGAATAACAATCAGGTGTTCCATTTAGAAGCAGGTATGCAGTACAGAACGGCATTAGACTGGATGCCAGACTGTTTCCAGGGCCACAGGCCAGCTCAACATGATCTAGGGACAATATTCTCCAAGGAAATTCTACAACAGGCCCCCCTGAGTTTAATAGACCCCCCCCCCCCAGGATAATTATTATCATTGAGATGGGGGTCTGGCATCAGAGCTAGGTGCCAAATGATTTATGACAGGGTCTCCTAAACTCACTCCCTCAAAAAAAAGATTTTTTTAGGGTGCAAATATGGAAGCCCTGGTAGATCTAGTATATCGAATGGTAACCAGGATATTAATGACATACATGTATCTAATCTCTCATAAGAAAATCTTGAGCAAGCCTATGGATGCTTTGGATGGATGCTCTGGATGCTTTATTAACAACCTTAAAAGAGACACACAAATCAGTAACATCACCACAGCAGAGCTTCGCTCCCTCAGGTCTCATTCCTGTATTACTCCGAGTGTCGAGTCTAAAGGAATCCGGGCTAAAAAATTATCTAGCCCGCACAGCGTGGTTTTAGGTGGACCATAAATTCCCATTAATAAACCATAACTGATATGAAAAGGAATTTAGATGAAAGCTTGTGTATTACTGGCATGATCATGCACGAAAGTTTCGTATCCTGATCGATCATCGTACGTTTACGTTTATTTGTACTGAGTGCTCCGGTCAGGCTCCGGGTATTGAAGACGACCTCTAGCGGATAGCGGCTAGGTGCATTTTGAAATGTGATAGAAATTGTTGCGTCGGCTAGATTTGGGTGAAAATTTTTTTACTGTCTAACAAACGTGTGTGCTTACAATAGAAAGCAAAACATCTCAAAATAGACTGTGTTTTAATTGGATTTGCGGACATAGAAGTTGTGTGTTAAAGCATTGAATTCAATGGGGTGATCTAATTGTGTAATGAGACCACATGGAGGACAAGGCTGAGTGGAGAAGAAGGATCTATTGTAACCCGTGATGGCATTCCTGATGATGTCCACGTTCAAGGTTCTAGGTAGTCCATTAGCTGACATGACCTTGAATCAATAGTCAACTAACTGACCATCCTCTTGCCACAATAATGAGTTGTCCCCATGGCATAATCCCCCACTAAAGCATGATGGTTCCTCCCCATAGCCATGACCTACTTCTCCCTTGATGGCCTCCCTTGACCCCATGTCCACTTGACCCCTAGGGTGACCCCTGGGTTCTATTTTCCCTTCAAAGCCACCGGAAATCTGATATCCCATTACAGATGGTGAGGACAGGACATAGGCCCTGGAAACAGTCTTGCATCCAGGCTATCCCTAGCCCTTGGATACTGTAAGTTATGAAATTCTCACTGTGGTTTAAACCAAAGTTAATAGGACCACAGTTAATTAAAGAATACTGCAAACTCTTAATTGATGCTGACAAAATCTGAGTGATGCTAGTGACTGAAAGGACATCATAAACGTTTGGTAATGAACTCTTTAGATACAAATGGTGAAATGTATATCTAGGGCAAAGACACCTGCTGCAATTGTCCATCTTTTGCTAATGAGAAAATGTTACACTAGGAAGTTATTACAAGTCTTAATCAAGAAAACCTGGTTTTGATTGTCAGCATGTAATCTAAGATGTTCCGCTGCTGATAAAAAGTGACCTAAATCATACCAGCGGTTTCTGAGAACACCCTAGATTTCTGAGCAAATGGTTTGCTGAAAAGATACTATATGGAAAAGATAAGAAGATTTGGGATGAACATGGTTTGGACTTGCTTCTTCTTCTTGTTCACTACATCCATTTCAGTACTCTTGGACTCACTACAAATGTTTGACCTGCTACAAATGTTTGACCCCAGATAAGAAAATGACCAGAATCATTCAAGAGAGAAAATGGCTTCCTGAAAAAGATGTAAGAGACACAGTCAGAAATCTGATTCATGTATCACTTCACAATGACCACTGACAAAATATACTATCACAAAAATCTTGCTTTTTGGGGCCATTTTTTGGCGGCCAGTTATTTTATTGAACACTAACCCTCATATCAAAAGAGGATACAGTCCATAAAACGAAGTTAACCTCCCTGACACTGCAAGGGTGGCTCCTATTAACATGGGACCAGGGTAACCATTGGTCTTGACCTTTTGACATTGACACAGCAGAGGTCATTACATGCACCCTACAGATACAGATGTAGCTCAAGGTCATGATGACCCTAATGTTCCAAGACGACTTTGCATTGAATCCTGATGCTGCAAAACAAAAGATACTTTAGTTAAGTCAAAATATATCCATCCTACTTGCCCAATCAGGCAGGTGGGGAAGGACACGTACTTGCCCGAATGGCACTTTCATTTGCCCTGGACAATAGGGCTCTAAGTGGACTTGTCTAACCCTGCTTACCAGTACTTATGATCATGACAAGCCAATAGTCATTATAACTGCAACTTTTATTACATTGTCTGATTCACTATGGTCAATGACCTATAATGACATGCACTCAATGGGTTGTCCAGTGTAATATAACCTGAGCCGCTGCCAAGCTGCATTCCTGCAATTCTGGTGTGACATGTACCGAAGGGCTGCTATACCGGCTATACAAAAGTAACTGATACTAAAGTCAATGACCGACACTGACATACATTCAAGGTTATTTTTATGGCATCCTCATCCAGTGTCAGAGAGGTCGTAGGGCAACGCAGCTCAATGACCCCTCGGGTCACCCATGACTTTGCCAACCCCTAACAACAGGCTTGTAAATCATTCAGTGTGTTCTTTAGTTTATGACCTTCTGTTTGAAGGCCTGTATGTTGACTTGTTACAGGCCACTTACTGTAAATGCATTTAAGTTCACGGGGATATAATTTCGCGGCAGCTGGAAAAGGGACTTGGATTTAAGTTTGCGGTAATACCATAGACTGCAGTCTAATACCATAATGGAAAAATGTTCGCAGTGGTTTTCAGTTCGCGGTAAAGTGGTCATCGTGAATACTGCGAAAATTAATCCAATGCGAACATTTCTGCATTTACAGTACTTGTTATGTTTCACATCTCATTTTTTTATTCCTCTATTTCTGTCTTTATTTAATTTTTCTTTGTCTTCTTCTTTGCCGCAAGCATCCAGCATGTGCCATCATAGCCTCCCACTCTCCACTATCCATTGCATGCATTCTGGCTCCCTTCCAAATGTATCTCAACTCCTCTCAGGCAGGTATAGACAATTACAGTGTGAGGCAGTTAGTGTTGTTTGCATGAAGATATGATTTAAAAGCACCAGTGGAGGTCACCAAACAGAATCATTGTATTGTGCATCACCCATTCACAAGTTTTCACAGACAATTAGGTTCCAGTCAAGACCTGGACCTGGACCTGGACCTGATCCTCTGGACCTGGACCTGAATTTTCCTTATCGGTACCCACCTCTTCAGGACACAGTGCCTTCTCCTAATCTCCAAGCAGATGTTGGGTTTCTGACTGCCTGCCTTTCTGTCATAAATCCCTATTGATGTTTAGCACAGATGGAGGTGCAAAGTGAATGAAATATGATAGGGTAATTCTAAACATAACATCTTTAGATTTGCAAACAAGAATGAAAAGGGTTACATAAAGTCTCACAAATACTATCAGGTAAGTTTTTGAAGGTTAGACATCCACGTAAACAATATTCAAATACAATAATTTATTCAGTCTCTACAACTGCATGAAAATCTGTTTTTTTTTTAAATCCAGTTGCAGATATTGAATTGTATTGAATACTATTTGGTAAATATGCTTATCAATGTTTCAAAAGAACAAAACATTTCACAATTTGTTATTTATGTAACTGTAGTTGGATCTACTATAATACGTCTTCCGCATGGCCAAAATTGCTCAGAGCAAATTAATACCACTATTCAGTTAACGTTTCTGTTCTCTTCAGTTACTGTGCATCGTAAATTGCATCCCAGGACCAGTAATTAAAAACTTGCTATAGTTACTATTACATACACTTGAATAGGTCTTCTACATGGACAAAATGGCTTCGAGCAAATTACTACATCTACTACTTTTCAGTTACTGTTCTATTTAGTGCCTGTACATCGTAAATTGCATCCCAGGACCGGTAATTCAAAACTGGCTGCACCCTAAACTTAGGTTCAGCAATGTGATGAGGCTGTTATTTTTGGATTCCGCATAGCTATTTTTGGCCTTGCAAAGAGGTGCTTCGTTTATATGATATTATTATCTTAAGGGCAATTAATTAACCTTAACTTATCGGTTTACTAGCACCTGGAGAGAGCTAGTTGTTTAATAGAACATGATACACTATTTCTCAGAGCACAAGCTGTTACATTATCAGTACACATGTATATTGTACAGCTGATATTGTATGCCCGAGTACAACAGCAAGATTATAAGTTGCACTTGGTTTTTTACTTGCTGTGCCATGTTTGCTTTCATTTTTAACACACATGCAAAAGCATAGAATATTTATAATCATATGTAATTTACCGAAAAAAAAAAAAGCTTTAAAATCTACAAACATTTTACAGCCGTGTAGTGGGGCCGCGTAGCACAGTGGTAGTGTATTCGGCCCGTGACCGAGAGGTCGACGGTTCGAATCCGCCTGCCGTGTTGCCGGTCTTGTGCCCTTGGGAAAGGCACTTTACACGACTTTCCTCACTTTACTCAAGTGAAAAATGAGTCGTCCCTCGGATAGGACGTTAAATGGAGGTCCCGTGTATGGGGAGAGCCATACCCCATGCACGTTAAAGAACCCCCACACGTGCGATGGTGCGGTGTGCGTTGGTGCAAATCCTTCTGTCGGAAGTTGGTGATTCACTTCAAATCACCCGGATGGAGGCCTGGCGACCTCTGTCTCGTATCAGCCACATGGTGATCTACATCATTCACCCGGACGGGTGTGTCACCCCGTAAGGGGCGGTATAACCCGTCGTTGTGCGAACATGTGCGAACATGTATATAGGGCTCCCTTGGAAATCAGTTACTACGTTAACTGAAGGGACTACCCTAAAGATCAATCAATCACTTTTACAGCGGAGTGTCAGTAGTATGAAAATGAAAGAGCAGCCTAAATTGGAACAGGACGTGTTTGACAATGTATGACAGATTGCATAGAAAATTGACAGCTATGATGTCCTTAATGTTAAGGCATCAACATTTTGTCAACATTTAAAAAGAAACAAGAAAAAGCATTAGATTATTGAGTTATATTATTTTTTCAAATGTATTAAAAACAAAAAATCAATTCTTTATGCTGCTGCCAATATCCACAAATTTGAATCAAGAAAACAAATTAGATAATTGAGTTATATTATTTTTCTATTGTATTAAAAACATAAAAGAAAAAACAATTCTTTATGCTGCTGCCAATATCCACAAAGTTGAACCTGAGTAACCCACGGACTTATCAACAGTGACAAAAACGTGCCTGACTTTGCCTATTTGTTTGGGAAACAAAGCGGCTTTCTTGTTTCCCAAGTTGCTACAGGCAGCGGAGAATGGAAACACACATGCATGAATGCGGGCTGTCAGGGCTGAAAGGAAGACCAAAGAACCCTGGCGCAAACTTCGCGGGGTCCAGACAAAGTGGAACGGACGTCGCTGTGACAGTTCGCAAACACACGGGTCAACTTGGCGACCTGGGAAAACAGTTCAGTTGCAAAAACAACAGGCGGCTTTGGAAGGGTGAGTCCACCCCGATTTCATGTGTTGGTTTTTGGATTGGGGAAGAATGAACTGCAAGATCAACATGAAGACTGAGGGAAAGACCGAACATTGGTACGCAATGTTTCTGGGAGTAAATACATGAATATGATAGCTAAGCAACATTTTATTTGTATGTTCTCCCATACTTTTACTGTGAAAGAGAACATCATGAAAATCAAAGTTGGGCAAAAAATTCTTATCAGATTCAGGTTCTCCTCCCATCTCTCTGTTTTCATCTTGTCCGTCCTAATTGTTGCTTTAAAATGTCTGTGGACCCATACAATGAATTGTCGCTTAGGGACTACGTCAGATATTTTGAGTCATTGTAGTTATTATACAAAGCTGTGTGGCCCAGGGCTACTGAAACGGTGATGGGTGCTGCCCTATACACCATCTGGTGAGGGAAGGACTTAAACTTTAACTTCACATGAATAAGGCCATGCCAATTTTATTTGTCGGTTTTCTTAACACTCTTTTGAAGTCTTTCATCTTATCCTGGTCTCATTGAATCTTTTTAAAATAAATACAATACATCCATCTTCATGGATGTAAAAAGATGTCTGATAACCAAGGACATACCGGTAGATTGGTGTGGCTGCTCTGATTTTATGTGTATTCCTTGCTAAGTTATTATTCATGATACACCGACCATCCCTGACTCTTTAAGAGGGTGATTGAGGAGGATGTTTGTTGGCCTCCAAGACGGAGACCTCATGAGCGACAGAGTCGTCTGGAGGAACTTTATAGTGTCACCTGATGGATGAACTGAACTGAACTGACTATTATTCACAGGACCAGGAAAATGTTTAAGGGATAATATTAGATGTTTCTTTTCGAAGTCTTTCATCAAGTCCAGTTGCTGAATCTTTGTTAACTAGGAAACGAGAACCAGAACTGAGTAGATGACTTGTTTCAGCCTTAATCTGTGGGTTGCTGCTTTGTGTGTGTATTAGGGATCACAGTTTTCTTGCTAAATCTTGACTTCAAAATGTCATTTGGGATAATTTCAGCTGTTTCCTTTGAGGACTCTCTCATCTTGTCCTGTTGTTGAGTCTAGGAAAATGTGTCCCAGAACCAAGTACATGACTTGGTGGTTGCAGCTTTGTGTGTTTGTTTGTTTGTAATCACAATTTTCTTGCAAAATCATGACGTCAAAATGTCATTTGGGACAATACTAGTCGTTTCCTTTGAGGACTCTTTCATCTTGTCATGTTGCTGAGTCTAGGAAAAAGTCCCAGAACCAAGTACATGACTTGGTGCCGCCTTAATCTGTGGGATGCGGCTTTGTGTGTGGATTACAGATTGCAGTTTTCTTGCTAAATCATGACTTCAAAATGTCATATTAGCTGTTTTATTTCAGGTCTGTCATCTTGTCATGTTGCTGCATCTAGGAAAATATCCCAGAACCAAGTAGATGACTTGTTCTAGCCTTAATCTGTGGGATGCGGCTTTGTGTGTGGATTACTGAGCTGCCCTGGGGATTTGATAAAAGGTGCTGTTAACATGAAGGGAAAGAACAACTTGGACTTGTGGCGAGGTGCGGACAGAGGGGAGTTGGGATGATTGACTGTAGAGAGGAATGGATGTACCAGGACTGGGCAGGCTGTGGGGAGTTAATGTTGTGTTTCAGAATAATGATTCCAAGAAATGAGTTTTTTTTTCTGATCCAACAAATAAGGTTTAACCAAAAGAAAAAAAAAAAAAATGTAAAACTGACATTGGTATTTTGATGGTATTTTTCATACCAAGGAGGTTAGAATAATAATATTTTAACCTCCTCAGTTATACAGAAATAAATAAATTAAGATAGATAATATAAACGTTAAACTGAATGCAAAGGGATACTGGTATTTTCAACATTATAATACTTTGATTCTACAGTCACCATGGAGACCATGGAGCCAGCAGTTCGTCCCCATAAAAAAGACTGTGGTCGGCAGGTTTTTGTTACCTAGGGCACTCAATACTACATGTACACTGTAGGTTGGCTGAACAGAGTTCCAAGTCCTGACATCTGGGCTGCATTTGGACCACTACTAGTGTGGAGAACCGCCGGGTTGCCTGGAGAAGTGGTGTGACACTTCTGATGGAGGAATGTTCAGGAGGCAACTGGAAAATACTTCAAGAAGTGAGAAGAGAATTTGATGTACTGTACATCTAAAAATGTTTGCAGTGTTTGTATCTTTCCTATGTTAGTGCCCATTGTTTCACCATAAAAGGTATAGTAGTCCCATAGACTTTTACTATGTGGATTACAGATTGCAGTTTTCTTGCTATTAAGTCAAGACTTCAAAATGTCATTTTGGATAATATTAACTGTTTCCTTCGAGGTCTTTCATTTTGTCCTTCAAGAAGTAAGAAGAGAATTTGATGTACTGTACATCCTAAAATGTTTGCAGTGGTTTCATTTGTGAGATAATCTTTCCTATGTGTATGTCAGTGCCCACTGTTTCACCATATTGTTTCATTTGAGTCTTTTTGGGGCCATGGGAGCAGTGGGTTGTTATCTTCTATGTCAAGGGCATGTTATTGGAAGGCGGAACCCATCCCTTTCCCTCCCATGTCTTTTACCCCCTTATAGAAACCAGGCCTAGTTTTACACCTGGGTGAAGTGAAAGATGTATAAAGACTTAAGAACATGTACCTTTTCCAAGGGCACAACATTGGTGGCATGTCAGGGGTTTCAAACCCAGGACCTATGGATTCTGGACCAAATACCACATTTGGGTTGGTAGTGAACTAGATAACAATCAGTCTATTTACATTTTTGCTCTGTAAGCAAATCACCCTTGTAATTACAGTAATTGATTTATATGGCCGATTACACCACACAAAAACAACTCATTCAGCAGTTTACATGGCTGTTACAGTGTGTTTAATGTTCTTGTTTTCAAAGCAAGTCAGCCACGTAATTACAATCATTAGCGCATTATTGTTACTCTGTTGCATTTCACACCCTATTAAGAAACCTTATTCATCACTTTGACAGCCTCATAACAAAATCTGTCCAGTCAGGACAAGGAGGTTGAAAAGAGCTCCTTTCAACCTCCTTGGCCAGGCCATTGGTTTGTGAGCACTAAATCAAACAAGACCACAATAGTTGACGATGGAGGACTCGCAAGAAACTTCAGTATGGTAAATTTTTTCCTAAGAGTAACTGTTGTCCCAATTAAGGCATAAGTCCTTGGCCAGGCCATTGGTTTGTGAGCAAACAAGACAACAATAGTTGACAATGGAGGACTGGCAAGAAACTTCAGTATGGCAATATTCTTTCCCTAAGAGTAACTGTCCATCCCAAGGCATAAGCTTGGCCTTCAGTCTCAGTTCAGAATCTTTTTTCATCAGTTTTCTAGGAGTCAGTAAATCAGATTGAGTGGCCTACTGTAAATTTTGAACATAAAGTGAAGTAAATATAGAATACCCGGAGCCGGAGGGTGATCCGACCCGCGGTCGGGCTTGGACCGAGGGTGATGCGGAATACACCGTGTTGTATTTTATTTGTCATACCCACCTGAGAAAACCCACGTTTTGATGCGAAGTGCGCCAGAAGTTGAACAAATTTGGTGCCCTGGGCCTCGAACAAAAAGTGTTACAACAGCAATGTTCCAACGTCTGAATCAGGTATTCGAATTGCCAACCGTGCCGCACTCGTCCCGCTCGAAATGGTTCGATTTACACCCGTATCGAATGTTTTCGTGTCGCAGGTATTACATAAATATGTGTACCAGCACCTGGGCATAAACTTTCACTGTGTTTTCTTTTTGTTGTGGTGACCTCTCCAGAATTTACAACACCACAAATACTTATCTCTTTTATCGAGGACGTTATAACCACTGTACTAGAGTCGTACAGTGGTTATACAGTGCAATTCAACCTCAAATTTAGAACACAGTAAAACCTCATTTCCCCACAGGAAATAAACCACCCAAAAAGTCAATATATTTGCAGCACATGGGGTGTTAGGAAGCTGTCAACGCTTCCCCACAGCCTTCATGTGTTGTCAGCTTATCACTAGGCTGACAGAGAAGGGGGCTTTAGGATGGGCCATGGCTCACTGAACAGTTCAAGCAGAAAGAAATGTTGTGCTCAAATTCTTTTTTTTTGGTTCTGATGAGCTACCAGTGCTGCCCAGCTAGCAAAAGGCCAGTTGTTACAATGTGAGTTTCAAAGTGATCAGATTCAGTCTTAGAATGGGCCATGGCTGTTCATCAGATATTGATTCAGAGAGAAATGCTGTGCTCGAATTCTCTTTTTAGTTCTGACTAATGTCCAGCAGATCCAACAGTGCCATAAGATAAATTCAAAGCTGGCCAAGGAGTATAGCCGGCTAAGGGAGTCCAACGGGCCCAGTAAGTATACTACTGTACATTATGCACCGTGGATCTGGTTGGAGATTAGGTTCTGACAAGCTACCAGAGCTGCCCAGCTAGCAGAAGGCTACTTAAACTGTTACATTATAAGGCTTACCATGTACAGTGTCAAGTTCAAAGTGATCCGTGACGATAGAAGTGAAAGGCATGGTGCCTCTGCTCTTATAATTACTTGAGTGTGGTGTGGTTTTCAAGTAGCTTAACCTCTGCTTGGAGAATATGCCGATCATGGATCAGAACACAAATATGCCCGGGCTTTGAACCCCCAACCTTGACATTCAGAGGGTGGGAATCGCCGCGTAACGGAGCATGAAGTGCATGACTCTGAAAAATAACATTACCCAACAGAAATGTGGCTCTACCGCAGGGGTGGTCTTGAAGTTGAACTACTGATGAATACAGAATAGGCTAGGGGGATCAGTGCATTTAAATCAGAGCTCGAAATACTTTTTTCTGCATACCTGCACTGGTGCAGGTAACATTGAATATTACCTGCACCAGACAAATTTTACCTGCACCACTCTGAATTTAGGAAGTATGGATTAACTAGAATTGTTCAGGAACCATTTGCTATATTTTCTTTCATACATTATAGGTGGTAACATTCAATGCAGCTAATAACAATCTACATACACCTTAGTATAATATCATGACATTAATGCATAAAACCCAGTACATGGACCAGTGCAAGTTTGGTGCAGGTAGACACCAGAAATACCTGCACAGCTCCAATTTTACCTGAGGTATTTCGAGCCCTGATACAGAATAGGCTGGGGGATCGGTGCATTTTCCAAACACTGCCTCGCCTCATTGATTTTTCTGGGAACTGGTCGTGCCAAGGCTGGGATTGTGAAAGGAATTCATCCAACCTTGGCATTCATGATCAAATAAAAGCTATCAGTTCAGTCAAGGCCTGTAGGAGGCTCAATGAGTTGGAATGGTGAAGGTGGGGGGGAGAAGTTCTCATGTAACTTTTCATCAAGAAAGTCACCAAGGAAGGCCACACTGACTTAATTATATGGATTACATGTCCACAAGCATTTTTCCAAAATAAAGGTTCCAGATGTACCGTAAGTAGTTGAGAAAGGCTGAAAATTAGCGAATATATGCAGTACATTGAAAAAAAAATCAATGAATATCAAAAGCAAAGTCTTGCAAAGTCACTTTTTCACTGCTAAATTGGACTGTCAACATGAGTAGATTTGTGTATTTTAGCAAGGAGGTGTAAAAGGTATTTTTCTAAACCTCCTTCAGTTGGCTTCAGGGAGTAACAAAATTTTCTCTGGGAAGCAAAAGATTTCTGACTGTATCATTTGAAAAAAACAAAAATCGATTTTGCCACAAAGTTCTGATGATGCATCATAATTTTGATATAAGATCAAGATACAATCTACCAAATAGTAACATTTACAAGTGACCACTGCACCCATAAAGACCACCTGACCAATGTGGTCCCTTAAATAATTTTCCCATTGGCACAAGCATTTAAAGAGCTCTTCGACCACCTGTCCACATACAACATGTAACCTAGATTTTATCGGTCCCCCGAGCAATCTTCTTGGGCAGTTTGGACTTTACACTTGGGTTCACTAACCGCAAGTTCAATATTCCCCACAAAGCTTCTCTAAAGAATCGTTACCACCAATCTACTTATGAGCCCCCCAAAGCATCATTAGCGAGACAGAACCACTCCTTGACGTGACACCACGGCATGTACTCTACGTGGAAACCTTTGTGCTTCACGGTGCGGTTGAGAGGCAACGTAACCAAACAAGTGCCTTGGTTCAGCTCTTACCTATAGAATAGCCATTGTGCCTGATGACGTCAATACTGTGCTGAATAGGCTTACAACAGGCCGGGCTCGCAGGGCTATTTTTGGACAGTTTAGTTTATTGATCTTGTTTGTGTTCAGTGAAGGAGAGATGAGTGCCTCGAGGTGTTTGCTCCTAACCCTTTGTAGGGCATCCGCTATTGGGAAAACTTTCCTCACATGTAAATTTAGATTTAGAAGTTGTTCGATCCCAAAATACTTTAAGTCTTTAAATGTTCACGATGGATTTTTTTTTGTGGTGGCCTCTTACGGCCTCTTACTTTCCTCACATGTAATTTAGATTTAGAAGTTGCTCGATCCCAAAATACTGTATATCTTTAAATGCTCACGATTTTGTTGTTTTTTGTAGTGGCCTCTAAAAATGACAAAACAAATATCCATTCCCAATGTATTACTTTTTTTCATAGAAAGAAAAAAATAATGGCACTGGCACAATAATCAAAACAGACATATGCAACAAAACTAGACAAAAATAATTTATATATATTTACTCACTGTACCGTGTAAATTTATTAAAGAAACCTCCTTTCCCAACCTACCCTAAAACATTGACGCATTTACATGTACATTATCATGCATGCGAAACTCGTTCCAACACATGCCACTGACAGCACAATATACATGTATATCACATCCAATCTCAAAGCAGGTATTCGTGGGCGCATCATGCAACAGTTTCTGACTTGGCCCTTAGGCCTAAGATCTGATAGCACAAACCCCACGCTCTCCACCCTGTTGACCATAGATTGATAGCTAAAATTCAGGCCCAGGGGTAAAGTCAGATACGATCACAAGTGCGCCCACAAAGATCTGCTTGGAGATCAGTAAATCAATAGAACAAGACCTACATACGCACCAAAGGTCATTAAAACCAATACAAGGACACTATTATCTATAAGATGTCCTCTCTCGATCAATCTATACCATCTTGAGTTATGCTGATGGTTAAACAAGGCCAGTAACACAAACATCAACTTCTTCACGGAGATAGAAATGGAAAGCGTGAAGGATTTGCCTTTTCTGATCCCGTCATTCTAACACGTTTGCTGCTGTTGCGCCTATAACATTAGTGTCCATGGCAACTGAAGAAGCATTTAGGGATGGTCCACCACCAAATCTTTTCCAGTTAACGCTCTTGCACAACAATAAAGGAAAAAAATGACGTGTATGGCTGGGTCAATATTTAGCAAGTTGTGGTTGCTTGCTTTGCTGCATTCTAGCAACAGTCTAAATCTTGTGCCAATTTTTTCCAACCGTTTTACAAGTCTAAACGTTTCAAGTCTTGTTAGAAACAAACTAAAGAACTACTATGCTGAACTGTGTCGGGTCAGCATGCACTAGTGCAAGGCTAGTGGGTCTTATTGTTAATTCCACAGACTTTGATAATAGGGGGGTATCTTAACTAGCTCAGTAGGGTTGGATCTAGCTTGTGTATTTGTTCAGTCTACCTGAAAAGTACACATTTACGTAACTCCGAACGTTCAGGGCAGGCCAGTGCTTGTTTGAACCTTTATTGTGGTTGCAATAACTGTCCAGGGCTAGCTGGAGGTTTTTTTCATCTGATATGCAGAAAACCATTTCAGGAAAAATGTTCTTAGCTGAAGTAAAGATCTGGCTCATTTTAAGTGTTTTACATCATTCTGTTTTTTTTCACCATTTTTACCTTTTTTTCGAGTATTGTACTGTACCACATTTTAACAGTATAATTTGTTGGCACTCAGACTTAAAATGATACTTAACTGGAAGGACATGTAAACATGAAAGCAGAGTTTGAGAGGAGAGATTGGTACTCTGTCAATTTAAGGAAGTCAGATTTAATTATTCTTAATTACTCTACCGAAAAGGGTATTTTGTGAGGGTCAAGATTGGTATAATCAAGTTTACATCCACAGCCTCCCACAAGTATCTTCAACTACCTTGAATAAAACCCAAACATAGGCCTGGTTTGGCCTTCCCCTTTCAGCATTGGGTTCCTATACAAAGAAACAAGTGCTAAGGACTGCTTAGCAACTCAGTCCATAGGACTAACATGGTAAACATGTTGCGGTTGCCATAACACTTGCTCCAGTACTATCAGGAGGTTCGCTTATTTGCAGAAAATTGTTTCAGGAAAAAAAATTTTTTTTAAATCTCCAAGCAGATGTGAAGATCTGGCTCATTTTCAGTGTTTTAAACCTGTTTTTCCAACATTTTTGCTTTTTTTTAGTATTGTACTTATACACTCCTTGGAGTAACAGTCTACTCCTCGAGGAGGAGACAAACTGTTAAACAAGTACAATACTAGAAAAGAGTATATACGAAAGTAACAGGCATAAAACACTGACAATAAGCAAGATCTTTACATCTGCTTGGAGATGTGGCTTTTTAGCCCAGGCCCTGCAAAATCTCCTTGGCAAGAAAGTGGAATCTATAACCTAATATCCAAGCAGATGTTTGGAAGAAGATAAGAGATGGCCTGTCTTCTTTCCTGCATGGCTTTGTTCTTTGAGGATGTTTGGGAAGGCGAAGGTTGGGGAGGTAGTTTGATAGCCTCTACTAGCAGCCTGATTAAATCTCGCTTATAGCAGCCCACCAAACATCTGCCCGGCCCTGGACAGCAGAGTTTGCGTTTAACAGACTAGCTCCATAGGTCACTAGAAAAATAGCAGAGGAAACCAGGTCGCAAACTGCACTCCTCAACCAGCTAACTCCGTCCTCTGTCATGCTATCTGTCTATTTGGCCAATTTCTGCTCCTTTTCCAGCACCTGTGGAGCCTGGTAGAGACTACTAGTAGTGGTTTGACACAGAAAAGGGCAGCAAGGGAAACAGTTAATAGCTTCCCCCCAACATCTGCTTGAAGATAATTGAGACCAGTGCCATGCATGTAGGTCAACAAAACAGGAAACTTACTTTTTAAGAGGAGGGAAGTTGTCTGCTGTGATAAACAGGTTATCAGAAGATTTAACCAGGAAGCCTTCATTTCCTTAGCCTGGGTACCATCCAATTACTACCATCAGGCATGTCCTGAAATTGAAAAAGTAGATTTTTTTTCAGGGCAGGCCTAGTAGTAATTGATAAGCCATCACCAGGTCTTCCTACAGGGGTATGGGAATCATAGAATCTGGCAAAAATAAATTGGCCAGGGGAGTCAGTCCATGTAAGGCCAAATCCTCTGGTAGCATCCTCTGGTAGCAACCCTCCCTGGCAAATTAATTTCCATATAACAGCCAGCATAGTCAGTCTGGTAGACTATTAGTAACTGATGGTACCCAGGCTATTACTTCCTGATTCTATGACCTATAATGTAGTGGGAAAACAGAATGAAAGTGCCAGATACTCAGTCTAATTGTGTCCATCCCATGCTAAATTAAAGCCGGCTATCCAAATCTGCATATCCGATTCAGGGGTCCGTCCCCTTTAAAATATTTTCCTGCATTGTTGACATGCTTGAGTTACTAGGCCCTCATGGAAGCTGTAGAAAACAAGACAGGATAGCTGGGAACCAGGAAATAAACCTTAAACAAATTCCTATTGACTCTAACTGTCTCTACTTACTAGTATATTATGCAACATCAACTCTCATAATTCCACCAGATGCCAATGATATGTACTGCCACATGAGAAAAAAAATACATGAATTTGAAGTGATTTAAAAAGATGTACCAATGCAACATCAGTAATCCTGAGGTATATACAATTCATATACAGTAGAAGCCAGTTAATTGCACAACGGATTAACACACACTTCTTTTAACTGCACAGAATTCCCAAATCCCAAACCGGTGCAGTCCAGCTAGATAACTTCGCATTATTGTACCAGTCGGATAATTACACGAAATTCACTGGCAAATAGGCCGTCCAATTAAGCGGCTTCTACTAAAGAGGATCTTGAGAAGGCCTCTACAATAACGTGTTGTTGTTTTTATGTGGTGGTATTATGGCACCTGTTGGAATTATGATTGGTTGGTGTTATAAGGATCCGGCTTAGAGTCAAGGTGTGTTATTTATGTATTTATTTATTTGGCTGTACATACAGCCAAGGCTGCCACAGTGTGTTATGCATGTGTTTGCAACATTTAGTACATTTTCATATCCTACCAGAAAGACGTACAAAGCTGTAAAAACATGTGTAAAACACTGATACTGAGCAGGATCTTTACCTCTGCTTGGAGATAAAATCAACTCCTAACTCACACTCTGTAAATTACTACAACATAGTTTTTCTTTGGCAGCAACCCCTCCAGCATAAATGTGTTTCCAATGTATTACTCCGTACCATGGTAAAATCTCCTTTGCAGTGCTGTCGATCTTTAGGACCCGACTCCCTCCATCCTGGTACGGAAATTTTCTTTTTGGGAAGACAAAAATTTTACCTTTTCCATCCCAAAAATTTGAACCTGTGAACCTAAAAAATGTGTTTTCATGAGCTTAAAATGACAGACTCAGTAATTAAGTGAGCTCCCAAACAATGAGTGGGACACAGAAAAAAAGCTGGAGACCTACAAAGGAGCCATTTTTGTACAGCAAAAAGAACAGAATTTACAGTGGTACTTTGTTGTTGTTGTTGCAGGGAGCACAGCAGGCATCTCACCATCAGTCTCCATCTTCCTCCACCCCACTGGGTCCATCATGGGTACAACTTCTACTGATGGATCAAACACAGTGACATTCCTCCCACTGTTTTCAACAAGATTTCAGCACATCTCAAAGCAGACATTAGTAGTGTCTCTGGGGTGCCATCTTTTAAAGTTGCCATCCCCAAACAGGTCTTTGAGGACAAAATCATGACGGATTATGACTCAGAGCTTCAAGATCTGATCACCTTGGAAGGCTTTATAATACTAATGAGCATATGGACCTTGGAATCCAGTCAGAAACTAGTCAGAAACTGTCACAATCTTGCCCCAAAGATCTGCTTGGAGATGAGCAGTTTGTATTTCCAAGGCATTATATTCCTTTCCATGTGACGCCCCATAACAATTTAGATACCACAGAAACAAAACAAAAACAGACTGAAGCCATACATTGGCTTGAAGTGTAGAAGATAAGATTACAGCCTTCTCCATGGGGAGTGCTAAACTCCAGAGCACAGACATGGCTGGCATGTCCTCACTAGTTTGTCCTAGACCTACCTGGCACGAAATGCAGCATTTCACCCCTTAGAAAGACTTGATTCCAGAAATGCTTGATTCAAGACAGATTTGTTTCTAAAAATAACCAGGATAAAAACAACTAAAGAGAGCTATAATGCGAACCCAATGGTTGGAAGAGCTTTTAAATCCTAATGGTTGTTCTTGTCTATAACTGGCATGTCCTCACTAGTTTGTCGTAGGCATTTCACGCTTAGAAAGACTTCATTTAAGACAGATTTTTTTTCTAAAAATAACCAGAATGAAAACAACTATAAAAAAGATGAGAACCCAATGGTTTGAAGAGGTTAAATCCTAATGGTTGTTCTTGTCTAGTCTGACTACAGCTTTTGTTTGTGTCCCTACAAGGGATAAGACACTTCTCTAATCACAACAGACCATCTATGGTGACAGAAAAAGATAACACCAAACAGAATTCAACAACCAAAGGCACAAACTTCTATAAGCAGATTTTATAGATATCATAACACTAAAATTAGAGATTTTACAGTATAGACTGATAATCATTTCCTGTATTCTGTGGCCACAAAAATCTTGTACTAGTAGGGTAATAGTGTAACAGGAAAAAAAGACAACACAATCTGTGGGAAAGATATCAGGGAAGCCTCAAATACTTCCTACCAGGGGAAATCAAAGACAACCCCAGTGATCAAAGGAGGATCCCTACTAATTAAGAAACCAGCACAGACTTAAGACAGAGGCTTGCTGGAGTGATAAAAAGAAAAGATAGGGAGGAGCTGGGAAGAATTAAGCAGGAGAATCTGGGATGTGTTGAGAAGCAGAAACAGTAATGGTGGGAATGGCTCACAAGTGGTATTAATAATATACATCCACACTTCATACCTTATTGGTTTAATATCAAATAAACACTTCATACTTCATCACATTTACAACAGCTTTACAACACCCTTTCCACTGAGGTAGAGACCATGGAGCTAACAAAATTGATTAAGCATTTCTGCCATTCGCATTTTTAACCACTAACTTAGGCACATTTTACACAAGAAAATGACTTGTCTTGTAAATGTCCTACGACGGTCGACATGTAGAGCGTGTCCTAGGAGTAGGACTAGGACACTTTTTTGGGGGCCATGGCATGTAAAAACGAAAATAACGCACTGTGGCACGCCGCAGTGTGGCACCTCCAGAGTAAACCGTCCCTAAGTTTGGCAGTGTGATTGTCACAGCAAATACGCCCTGTGTCCCTCAGTCTCTGAGACTGGCAGTGCGGTAAACACACCCCAAGGTCTGCACCATGTCCCACATTTGTCACCACTGGCAGAAAATGTCCACAACTGTCGGTCAGGTCTGAAGATGCACAGGAAATATTTTGCTGGGTGCTGCATGCACTTTTGTACAGCCAAAATTAGACTTCAGTACACATAATTTTAGATTTTGGCCATTGTTATACTAATGTGCATTGGTGTAGCCTTGTATCTCGACATATTAAAGCTCCCTAGTTAGCCTGGTTTCCAGACATAGTTATAGCTCCAGAGTCTCATTTGTCCTGTCGGCAGTATTTGCGCCAATTTTGCAGAGGACAGAAGAGACTCGGTAACGTTAGCTATTATATACCTCTGGATACCAGGCTAGCACTGTTGCATCAAGACATTTGTGTGGGGTTATGAATGTAAGCTGTCATTGTATACTGTACTAGTACACAGCTATTCTTATATACACAACATGTACTGTACTAGTACACAGCATATCCTTCAATAAAGAATGAAAAAAGCATCAGAAAAAATAACAAGACCTTTGAGGTCTATTGTTTGTATAGAGTTTGAATTGCGTGTGTAGAATTTTATCTTCAAGCTATAAAGAGAGAGTCAAGTTTGTAATAATTAGACATTCCTGTTCTTCTGTATCTCATGATGATGTGCAAAAGATCATTTTCTGTGCACCAAAACTTTTGGTGTGTAGTCTAACCACTGCAACCATTCCAAATAAATGAGTTTTGTGTAATAAGTTTTGTGCCCAGCTGTTTGAAATGCATGAGTAGACCTGAAGATGGATGAATGTCCACCCCCTGGGATGAGTTGCGGTTGTGGTGTTTTTGTTGGGCCACAAGCCTAATGCCCAACACATGTCAGGGAGACCAGCGCAGAAGTACAAACATCTGTGGCAGGGATGCCCACATGCGCTGCATCAGGGAAGCTAACAGAACAGGCCTAGATTTAGATTTTTGGCCAAAGGTTCTGTTTTCACATCTTTGTTGTGTCTGCAGAGTGGAACTATTTCAGTGAAATCATCTCCGAAGAATATTGCAAAGTTTCTGGAATCCCTCCTAAAGCAGCCATCTCAAAACTGCGAGAAAAACATCTAGACTATAGCAGAGAATATTCTGCATACTACACACTATAATTTAGTACCATGTCCAGCACACACCCCACCTCCCCCAAGTTTCCTAACACGTTTTTCCTTGATTGACAACCATTATAACCCAACCCCAGATTCAAGACTTTCAGAAACTGTTCAGCCCAGGTCAAAGTTCTATTAGTACAGTGCAGAGACTCCGAGTACCGTATAAGCTCGTAAACTAGTCTTCTTTTTATTTAAGACTAAGTGCAATAAACCATTCATCTATTCACTACAATAACTGTACACTGGAAAGATTCAAACACACCATTCCAATACCTGGAAAATAATTTATTATTTCGCCGTCATAAAATACAAGTTTTTTTCCTTATAAAGCTCTGTGTCAGTCTTTGGTATTCTTTGTACATAATTTCCGTATCTTGTCTCTCATCTTGCACTACGTGCCATGATAGGGGTTACTGTTGCAGAAAGAAAAATAAACGAAAACTAAAATGTGTTCAGAAAAATCGTATCATTAACACAGATGATCAACTTTTTGTTGGACAAGTTAAACATTGCAACTACCACATGCACATATGAAGTCTTCAATGTATGTTACAATTCACCCCTATGCACAACAAATTGTGATGCAGGGAAAAACACTTCTAGAAGTTTAGTATCAATAATGTCATCTGGTAAAGTTTTACAAATAGACCTGACTCTTCCAACACTACAAGTCTACTCTATCTAGTCTATTTTGTGATACTTGTTGCAACACTGGACTGATTCACAAGCAATATATAAACAGCTTCTGTACAGTATACAGCCCTGGGTTATACATGAATTTGTACAATCAAGGTCAAAGTGACCACAGCAAAAATTTCTGCAACTTCCATATTTGAATTCTGTGCACAAAAATAGGGTACCAGGCTACGAGCCTTGATATATTTTTAGATCAGGCATCTGAACTGAAGAAGTATTTCTCCATGGCTGGTGTTATATTTTCTATCTTGCTAAGTTGCTTAATAGAATGTTTTGTTAATTTTCCCAATGGAATAAGAACAAGATTACAAGACAAACATTACAGCTCTTCTTAAACCTTAAGTGTGCTTCTTAAGTCTTGTTTTCTTTTCTTGTCTGTGTAAGAACTAGTAATGCTCTACATTGTCCCCTTTTCTGGACCAAAACCCATCCCAGGTAACCAAGCAACAGGAATATGTCAGTGGGCAACCTTGACAACTCATTCCCAACTGCCCTTTTGAACCAATTTCTCCATTTCCTTTTCCCCATGTGAATTTCAGCCTGGGAATTACAAAGATCTTCACTAGTTGCAAGATTACCCCACGCCACACTCCTCCGTAACTATGGTTACGGATCTCAAATACTCTCAAGGAATTTCTGAAAACAATACTTTTGTGGCCTCACTGGATAACTGGGTCCCTGACACACATTCGTTCACTTTAAACTCCTATAATACAGTCTCTCTTATACCTCTCCTTTTTACCACAAAAATACAGGACATTCACAAAAATATGTAATCTTTGGTCCTTAATTTGGCCTGCACTGATAATATAGCTGCCCCCTGCTGGTGTACACAACAACGTTTACTTTTTACACTCTGGTTAGGTATAAGTACTACGTAATCAAACAGTAGGGTTCAAAGTACCATTGTTGTTTGCCTCTCGCCTCTCTCTCACCTTCGGAACCAATGGGGTAACTGCCTGCCTCCACAGAATTGCGACCTGCGTAGGAACCAGCCTTGGTCAATAAACCAGTTCGAAGGTTACCCGCAGTGGTTCGACGACTATTTATAGACCTGTTCACATCCGCTAGCAGTGGGTCAATCAGACTCCTGTATACTGCCCTGGCCCGCATTGTCTTTGAACGTTAACAAGGCTCGAGATCTCTTCACTTTTCACAAGCACCTTTTCACCACAATCACACAAACTTTTTCACAGTTCAACTGAGTCTCTCTCTTCTTGTTTTTCTTTGTTGCACTTGGAATCATTGTCTTTTTTTGTCAAGTTTTGAAGTTTTTCCACACCCTGCTCGCCTGTCCTGTGGGAGCCCCCACCTCCCTACTGGCAGGATATCCAGGTGGGGTAGGCGTTAGTGATGAAGAAACTGCTGGTGTTCCCATCGTAGAAGTACCCCTGTCCTGGGTACAGTACCCCATTGGGGGAGGGGGGTCCGCTGGAGTTCATGGCCTGGTTTCGGTGCTGCAGGCCACAGTAGATGTTGTAGGCCATGCAGTCTATCAGTCTTAGCGTCTGTCTCCGCTCGTGCGACATCAGACACACCGTGCTCTCCTGGATCACTCTGCGCAGGGTCACCAGGTATCTGTACTTCGCCTCTTCGTCCCCGACGAAGTGGTTGTTGAGATACTTCTCCAGCTTCTGCTGCTGTTGCACAATGTCTGAGAAGTCAATGAAGAACCTGGAGCACATGTACCTCTCCAGGGACTTGATCTCGGCGTGACAGGCCGGGTTGTACTCGCGCACGAGCAGGTTGCAGTACTTCAGCAGCCCGCCGCCTCGGATCTCCTCCGGGTTCCTGGTCGCGATGAGGCGATTGTGGAGGTGGAAGAGCGCCAGGGAGAAGTCCCCGTACACGCTCTCCGCGATGACGGAGGGGTAGAAGTGCTGGGTCATCTCCACCTCGGAGTGTTCGTAGAAGGACAGGAGAGAGTCCAGCACGATCTGGAAGGAGTCCACGCTGAACTCGAACTGCCGTCGCATCCTGTCCACGAACTTCAGCTCGACGTTGCGGCCGGAGTTGTTGGTGAGGGAGATGAGCGACCACCGGTCGTTGTCGTTGGCGATCTTCACCAACTTCTGCACGTACGCGTCTTTGAGAGTCAGAGGGGAGATGCGCTCCTTACGCACATCACACGGCAGGAAATCCAGCAAGCAGTCCAACACCATGTCCTTGATTCTCTGCAAGTCGCTCGCGGATTCCAGCGACACGCCGAAGATCAGGTCCAAGTCGTTGTAGCAGAAGGCGGACTCGTCCGAGAGAATGTAGCTTGCCGTGGACCCGTTCAGTCGCACGTCCCGGAGAGGGATCCCTTCCTCCTCCAGCCGCTTCCTCACGACCTGGACCAGCGATTTCAGGCAAATCTCCAGGGTGGGGAAGTTTCCGCGGCCGTGGATCGGGACGACATCGTTCAGGACCTGGTCCAGCTTGCGGACCTGTACGGACGGACGCCAACACAAGCCACGGTCAGCAAACAAACAAAATTCATCTCTACCCGACCGCAAGCTGCGGTAAGCAAATCTAAGTGACGTTATGTTTCTCTACCAAGAAAACGGCACTGCGAAGCCCTTACAAAAGTGGTCTGTGTGGCTACTTGGCTAAAAGGAGGTAGGAAATGCTGAATGTGACCTTAAGTCGCTGTCGGTCAAAGATTCCACCAGATTTGTCAGGCGATAGCGCTGTCGATGCACGCAAAAGATCAAGGCTAAACTGTTGGAACGGCCGTCAGTCCCCGCTGTACCAAAACCCAGTCCCCGCTGTACCAAAACCACAGGCACAACTAACCCCGATTTTGCGGCCCTCAAAACGCCCCCGATACACAAGAGACAACACTCTATGCCTTCTGACCAATGCACATAAACATATCACGCATGAAAGTGTGGTAAAAATTGGCTGAGAAATAAGGAAAGACATTCCGTACCTGCTCGTAGTCGAGTAGCCGCAGCTGCGTGGCCGCTCCGTCGGACACAGTCGCACACTCGCCCGAGCAGCAACTCCTGGTGTCGCCGGCCATGGTTGAGAATCTCCCCGCCTTAGCACAGGTCCTGAGGGAATGACAAGTTGTTGTCAGACAGGCTTGGATAGAGGGGAAAAGCTCGCGTTGTTCCTTGGAAATGGAGGCACTGAGGGGCTTGGAGATTCTCTTTGACTTGCAAAATTCTGCAAGTGACCTGCCAGGGCAAATCCCAGCTTCTTATGGACAGCCTCACACCAAGAATGTCTCTAAATTCCTCCGCACCCCTTCAAAATACGACCTTGGCGAATATTTCGCCAAATATCCGACATAAAAATACTACCTAACTCACTGAAACACCACGAAATTTCCCAGTATCGGATATTTGGTGGAATAGGACAGGTTCTGGAGTATTCTTTGTGAAGCGAGGCGCACTATCTTCTCTCGCGGCGGAATGTTCCAGAAATACGGTGCCCCGCTGACGCCCCCTCCGCAACAGCTGACGGACTTCAGAGACGCACTCTGATTGGTCAGCTCTCCCCGGGCTATACAAATGGTTGATTGGCAACCTAAGACCTTATAGAATCATGCTTCATAGTTCTGTACCTCAAAATCACCTCAATTCAATACCTATAAGGCTATTTAATCGCATAAAGACGTTTTCTACACTGCCAAAGAAGAACTCCACTCTCTACTCTACTCTTCTCTACTCAAACGTACATGCATCGAATGGTTGCGCAATCCGACGCAATTTTGGGGAAAGCACGCGATCGTTTAATTGTTGACCTATGACTCACCCCGATGCAAGAGGTCATATTCCACTGTAGTTCTCCACAGGTAGCATTTTAATCACTACCTTGCATCTAACTGCGCAATGTCATGATACTATGGAGAATACAGAACGTCAACATGGATCTGCAGCACCCTTTTCCATTGGAAATCAGCTGAAACTTTAACAACAAGAATTTCCTAGCTGCTGAATTTCCTGTTGTGAAACCAGTCTTCCGACGAAGGCGACATCGATTCTTTTTAACTTCTAAGACCCGCTACTTCATGAAACCGGGAGCTTGATTTTACGATTACGTTACATTACGTTACATCTGCTTGGAGATTAGAGACGTTGCCATGGGAACAAGTGACGCTATCTGGAGGCGATTAGTCGACATCGCGTGAGAAAACTGACAATAGACTTACTATTCTCGTCATTTCTCGGACATGTATGGAAGTGCGTGCTATTTTCGAAGGGTTAAAGATAGATGAAACGTGTCTAAAGGATTCGATACAATTGTAATCCACGAAAAGATGTATGTCGTCGACACTAATTGGGCTAAAAAGATATTACGGTTATGGGGGAGGGGGGTTAAGGGACTAGCTAGGCAAGCGTACTTCCTAAAGCAAAGCTCTTTCATTTCACTTGTTGACAACAACCAGTCATTTCTTTCTCTTTCACTTTTAATGTTGTTAACCTAGACATTATTTTGCACCCAATTCCCGAAGGTTTCGTTTTCATTTCACGCACCCGGAATCTGTGTAAGAAGTTGACAAGTTCATCAGTTTTAAGATAAGACACTGCCGCAGGGACATTGAGCTTCCGCAGTTACATAATACGTGCGCCCAATGTTGCCCATCAAAGACCGGGCAGAAGTTACGAGGGCGTTGGTGTTACTGGTGTAATCGGATTAAGTCGGTTACGACCTGGATCCCCACTTTTTATCAGCACCACGCGGGAGTGTTACCACCACAGGATCTCCTGTAAACTAAACACTCACGATATGCTCGATTCGACACAGCAGGAGTAAAAACACATCCACACAAGATTTGTTTGATTTCACCGATGACACATTTAAGTATGTTAAGCTTATATCTCGGTTTCCGACAAGCAGTAAATCCGTGTACAATGCCAATGACGGAATAACATATGCAATTCGCCAGTCAGTCGACGAAGACCGCTAACGTTTATTAAAAAAAATCAACCAACAAACGCCCGTCGATAAAGCCTTTTAGGTTAGACTAGACGTGGTAAAAAATAAGAAGAAACTCGTTAAGATTTATTCCACTGAATAACTCAATCAAGTTTATGAGCTTAAGTTCTTTTGGCACGACCAAACGTTTTATGTCAGCTGCTAATGTTTTGGCAACTGATGAAGACGGCTGACACGTCCGAAACTTTTGTATGGCTTTGGGCCGTGTCATCATTGATAAACTATTAACATCTAAAGTAGGTAAGTAAATATGGAATGACTTATTCTCAGACACGTTTTAACTTGTCCACTAGACGCGCGGAAGCCAATATTGACCGAATTGTGACGTCGCGACTGATCGATCCACAAACAGACCCCTCCAATCCCGTGTGTTTGAGGCGTCGCTTTTTTTCCGCTGACCAGAAGTTTCGATCATGACTAGGCGTGTCGGAAAATCCCACTCTTAGGCTGTCGGAAAGTCCCGGTCGTCGCAGCTAGTTTCCGTCTCGTCACCAACGGTCGTTGGCTTTCCAAACTATTCTCAGAGCAGGGGTTTTGCCGGGGTGCAGTAGTAGTGGTCAGGATTTCTTACCACTCCCTTTCCAAGAGGCTTAGGCATTTTGACTCGGGTTTGGACCCGAGTTGGTGCGCTTTCTCCTTGTTTTTCGATATTCTTTACCATTACCATGACTGTTATTGTGCTGCCCCTACGGCTGGTTAATCAGCCTACGGTTGATTAAAAAGCTACGGGACTGACTGACCATGAGTCTGTCCTACATTTTCAATCAAAATATTGCTTTATGTACGTTTTTACGTCTTGTCAGCCCTCCCGAAAATACTATGAAACGATTAGAAATGGTCAGCGACATGGAGACGACGGTTCCGAAAGGCGACGACCATCACTTTCGAGACGGAACTTTTCGAGACGGAAAATTGTCCCCATCGCATTAGCCTGGTATCTATTCTATATCCAGCCGTACTATAGCTCCCAGGTAATCTCCAAGCAGATCCTACGGTAGCAATCATGAGATAGTTTGAAAAGCTGGCAGAGGAGTGAAGCCGGCTTGTGTTTCGCTACATGGCAAATGGACACCTCTTGGCTGACTACACTCCTTGGCCAGTTTGGTACTATCTTATGCCATCGTAGGATCTCAGGCTTGTTGGAGATTAGCTCCCGAGTCTAAGTCCTCTACGCTTGTTGTTGGACGGTGCCCAAGTCCGGCAGTATTAAATCCCACTGCGCCGTGTATTGATTACGGAAGTTCTTCTGGCTTGTTTGTCGAATGACGAGCGACACTATTGACAGAACCAGCCGTCGGGATCTATTAAAGACAACCACCCTCTTCACAACACTTAAGAACGGCATATGGATTCGCTCAATTTCCCGTCGCCAACGTGTCATACGGCAAATGTGACAGGTTTTTTTTTCAAGAACGCTTAATTTCTTCCTAAAGCAAATAGATTGACGCACATTCATTAGGTGCATCTACATGTGCTCTGTAGATTAACGCGAACAAACACAGAGAACTTCGCACAGCCATTCTCTTCCTTCCTTCCTTCCGTCTAGCATATGAAATACATTTATGGCTATGCCGTCAAGATACTCAGTGTGTCATCCTACATAGTACCCGGACTCCTGTTCTCTCATACAAATATTTTTTGAGGGACCACTTGTGGGGGAAAGCCACTTCATTTTAATCTGCCCGCCTTTACA
This sequence comes from Branchiostoma floridae, assembly GCF_000003815.2. Lineage (NCBI taxonomy): Eukaryota > Metazoa > Chordata > Leptocardii > Amphioxiformes > Branchiostomatidae > Branchiostoma > Branchiostoma floridae. The sequence goes on along the minus strand of NC_049987.1, from coordinate 20,374,635 downwards.
AAGTACCAACGCCCGCGGTAACAGAACGTGACGAGTTCCCCTCCTCACATCTGCTTGGAGAGCACCCTACGTCCTGACGCACGGCGCTAGTGACGTACTAAACCAGTTTCTCCTACGGGCCAACCGGAGCGGACGAGCGTTGCTCTGTACGAGTTTCCCCTGGCCCGTTGGCAACCAGTCACAAACGGAGAAACCTAATCTCCAAGCAGATGTAAGACGCGGGCTCATTCTCAGTGTTCGACGCCTGCTTTAGAACATTTAGTACTCTTCTCTTGTATATTGAATTGCTTTAACGTTGCTTTCCAAAACTGTCAAATACTGGAAATGAGCCGGAACTTAATATCTGCTAGGAGATTAGGGGCTACTGGTCTGTGCCTGGCTTTGTCAACATCATAGCATTAAAGACGTGTTTGTCACAGCAACACACAGAAAGCTGTTACTTACAACTTACAGCGACAATGGCGCAGGAAATAGCGCCGCTGTTACTGTGTCGTCGCTTTAAATACGCCGCACGATGTTTGTGTGGTAGGACGGAAAGCGAGGCTGAGGCGGTTACCCTCCAAGTTACTCTCCGGCTTCGGCTGCTTCTGACGTACGTGTTTTTGGCATTTTTGTCGGGTTTAAAATTTCTATTTTTGTTTCGCATCGGCTAACGTGAACAATACATTAACAAAATAGAGAGCCCGACAAAAATACCTAAAAACACGTACAAAAAACTGCTGGAGCCTAACCTCTGCTTGGAGAGTTGTTACCGGATTATGCAATACAAACAAACAAACAAACAAACACTACTGTCCCAAGAATGCCAGTTTGCATTCCGTGAACCTGTCGTCCAAGGAATTTCATACCACCCTTAAGAAAAGGAGGAAACTGAGTCACAAAACACTTCCAAACAAAGCCAGATACCATTGCGTGACACCTGTTTTCCGCGATGTCATTCATTTACTGGCTTTTTGTTTCATATTACTGTATGTCCAACTAACGGTGTTTTTAATATTAAACGCTATCAACTGTACAGACACACTTGTGATGACGCAAGCAATACGCGCATTTCATGCGGCAAGATATACATCGATTGGCGAATCTGAAGACTTGAATTTGCAGTCTTCGCACGACATTTCGTCTAAACGTACGTGATACGCGGTGTTACCGAGGGAAGAAACCCAACAAAAGGGGCTACAAACAAGCTCTTATCTGTAGCACTGTTACACAGCTCTCCCTTGTTTCGTAACAATTATCGGTAACGTCCCAGGCGTTCCACAATGCCGGATGCGCAGTGAGCGTTCTATCGTTCATTATTGATGACATCCATTGCCAACGTACATTTCAAGCTTTGTATCGGCAGTTAGAGAAGAGATTGCTGACCGTCTATGCTCTGCGTCAGTTCGCAATATCTCGCACCGCTCATGCTATCTTAAATGCACGGCCTGCATGTAAGTGGGGCTGAAAGCATATGAAACATTGCCCGGGCCCAGAAACAAATCGACTGTAAAATGTACCGTTCACAGATTCAATAAACAGGGCTCTGTTAAAGACCTTGAACCTTAACAACACTAGTCTTATATTTCCTTGTTCGTCCGTACAGAAAACAACATGCAACAATCATCATCTTACAGTAAACAACATGCAATAATAACAAGTTGACAACATTCTCTTGTTACGTTTGTTCTACTAGAATAGAAACGTGCATGTGAACAAGGCGTGCACGCAACACTAGAGGCGTGTTGGGAAAACAGGACAGTTTTGTTTTTGCCAAAATATCTCCGTTGCGGAATTCCCTGTAAGGTTATCCGACCTATCGCCACTTTGCGGCGGAAACAAACCATTAGAAAAACCATTGCACATCCAAGCTAGCAAATGTGGCAAAAAAATGACTACCGAAGACACGCAACGTCTAAGGAAAAGGCGCAACGCACCTGCTTCAAGGCAACGTACACGTTATTTTACAAACAAGGCGTATCCGTGATGCCAAACTGTGCCATCAGTCGATATGGAAGCAATTCGTTATTAAACACACACGAGTCTAAAGCGCTGAGAACATTTCTGTAGATTTACTCACGGTGGTTCCCGATACAGCGTTTTCCACGGACTCTCAAAAAACAAGTGTCCACCAACTCTAGAACCTTCCAAGAGAGTCAGTGACAACTGGAGTTCCTTCTGTGTCCCTCTACAAGTCTGTCTCTATTCCAGGGTGGTTAGCCGAACCTCCGCAAGGACGATTCCTTGAAATTAAATGTGGTGTGGTGTGGCAAGAGAAGATACTTCGTAACGCCGCCGCTGTGTAAGATCAGTACGCCCTCAATGCGCCGGTTTCACGTCGCTACTGCTCTATGTCCGAGTTCGCACGCCACTGGTGCCAATCCTGCATTATTACGTACTAAAAGAACATTTATGCAATAACAAGTGGTCGGCAGGGCCGCGCATGACAAGTGCGACCCATCCCCCTTCTGACGTCAATGGCGCGGGGGCCCGGTTGCCCCTGGCAACGGCGGGGGAGCGCGTGCAGGTGATTCGACGGCGTCAGTGTTGACGTCATGACGCAGCGAGGAAATCGATCGAGAAACGCCGCCAGAGGCATTAAGTGAAAATTCGTTTGCCATTCTTGGAATGAAGGAGAGGATGTCTGCTTGACGTGAATGACGCATCATGCCATGTGCCCGAGAGAAGTTCTATGAGAGATATTCCGTTTCTTTGATAAAACTCTGCCGGCGGGCAGTTTTCTACGCTTTATGACGCGATTTTGTGGCGTTTTGAAAGTGAAGGACTGAAGTGGAGCTTGTGTGAAAGTTAATTGATACCCTGCCCACGTTTCATGTTACAGAACTGGTTGCCTGTGCCAATTCCCCTGCCGGACTCCAACTGTGATATTGATTCCCCCAGTTATAAACGGCTCCGAACCTTGAATACCATTTTATTTTCCTTTCATAAAACGGGACGGGGACGTTGGCACGTACAGCTCTGCACCGAGTAAGGTACTGCACTATGACCGGCTGTAACCGCTTAGAACTGCCGTTTGGATATTGTTCTAGAATGCCGTAAATTCAACATGTGTAAAAACAAGATCAACTAGTCCAGATTCCCGTCCAATAACCATACAATAAATGTGTAAAACTCTTGCAATAACCATACAATTAATGTGTAAAAGAAAAGAAAAGAAACGTATAAATGACACCTCCGAAAATATGAATTTCAAAGCACCCATCGATGTATCTACTGCGCAACAGTACACCAATAACTACAAGAAAACACAGAAAACAAATCAAAGAAATTTATAAACGGCACCCGTGAAAATATAAATTCTGAGCATTCACCGCTATTCGTGCACCAATAAAGAATAATCCCACGCGCTTATGTTCTCATGTTTGGACAGGTCGGCGTGGGAGGTTTTGTTGACGATGACGCCATGCGTCGAACACCTACGTCACAGCGGATTCGGCTTCTTCCGTAGAACGTCGTTCTAGACCAACAAAACCATACAAGGAACGTAATGTTGTTATGTTATAGCTTTAATATTGTTCCGCCGGATATTCTCAAAGTTGAAGCGACCGATAGGCCCAGCGTAAATATTAATGAGTTACCGGTTAAAATGTGACGTTATTACCAGAGATGAAATGGACTAATTCTCCAAACAGTTGCTGGGATGAAACGTCGTTTTGTGACGGGTCAACTTTTCTGGATGTGGGGTCGTAGTCCGCTAGAGAAACGGCATTAAACTGTGTAACATTAACATTGGAAATTAATTTGCTAAACATCTTTCTGTACGCTCAGTCTATAACACATTACGACATTCAGATGTACATGTACTCCCAACAACTAGTTAGTGTTACGTTTCTTATATCATTTGTCTAACAGTGTTTTGTAGCAATCAAGATTGTACATAACGTCTTATGAAATAATTATCATCAGTTACGTAACATACATGAATGTCTTTTCGCATGTAAGGCCGAACTGCTAGACTAGGTCTTTGATTATTTTACATGTATGTTTTGGCCTTGCTGTGACCTGTTCATAGCTCAGTTGGGCTAAAATGTACAATGTGGAGTTCTAGAGTTTTTCAGCCTAGAACCCTAGAAGCTGGAGCTTCCAAGATCTTTTAAAGCCTAGAAGCCGGAGCTTAGAAGCCTCTGGAAGCTTCTGGCACAGAGCCAAAGGAGAAGCTCATAACCGTGCAAGGTGGATTACAACGGCCCTATGTGCCTCGAAGGCACCAAGGTGCTAAGGTAAGGTAAGTTAAGGCATTATGAAGGTTGATGTTTATATTCAGTAAGAAAACAGAACATCACAAGAAAGAAAAGACGCCCTGCATGTGCGTAAGCTTGTTAATGCGACTATAACGATATCCATAACGCTGATAGTGTCTGGTGTGACAAATTGCGTAGAGTCTAAAAATATCGGAAAACTAGAGCAATTTGCTAGGGGGCCCAAATACCACATATTCCTTACGTCACAACTTATGTGCCAAAAAAAATTAAGACTAAAGCACATCCAGGTCAAAAGATGCAAAAAACGGAATTTCTGCTGCAGTACTAGGGTCACATCCCAGGGAGCCCAACCAAAATTGACCTTGACCTTTGTCTTCCCAACACCGACCCACATGCCAAATATAATCGGAATCCATCCAGAGGTTCTTGAGTTATGCTGACTACGAAAATCGGGAAACACAAACAAACAAACAGACCCAAAACTATATCTCCATTTTTCATGTAGATAAAAATCGCTGGTATTATCCACTGTGTCTCTTGCTAGCCTAGGAAATCGTCCTTTTCCAGCCCCAGCCCACTTCTCCGATCGCTTGTCCGCTGAATGATCGGCGAGAAAAGCAATCAACGGAACGCGCTGGAACATTACCAGCTTTGGGGAGCATCTTCATACATCATGTTGTCAGCCGAGCGCGTGCGGGGTTCTCGGTTTCGTGCAAATGAAGAGAAAGATGAATATGTCTTAGCGGTTATCGTTTGTATTTTGGAGAATCCATGATGAATATTGAAGCCACAATGTTGTCATTGATAATATATCTTTATTGCAAGTTCATCCAAAGGCTAATTGCAAACAAAGTAAAGCAGTGGTATACATAATTGTATCTAATACATAACAAAGAAGGAAAATGAGATTTATAGATGAAATGAACGGAAAATAACATCTCTTCTACTTCTACTTAGGCTATTTGATGGGGTTGACTTCTTTTCCATATAAAGTGGAAGATGAATTAGGTAAAGGGGCTGGACGATTTAAGCAAGAAGAATGTTTTTTTTTGTTGGTTGATAAAGTGTGAGAAGCTTGGGAAAGTTTTGTTGATTTCAACCAAGGAGCTTTTGATAAAAGCTCCTTGTTTCAACAAGGAGGTTAACCTCTTGATTTTAGCCTCCTTGATTTCAAGGAAAAAATTTCTTCTTGCGGAATTGTAATGTGAACATTGACAAATACTATCTACTATGGACTGCACGCTCCACACCCTTTAGATACACAGCATGCGGAATAAAAGTATACCACCGTGCAAATCATTTGAAAATACTATCATATTCCCGTCTATTCCAAGCCCCTTGGGAAATTCACTTAGGTCACTGACGTCACGATGACGTCAAGCATTGCGGGATGATTAGCCCGGGGGTGAGGTTGACAGGGAACGCCGCACGGAGATCAAATTATAGAACATTTTATGTTTCAATAGACCTCCCCGGTCGCGGGCAAACTGCGTACGAGGTACGAATAGACGTGCTTAATTCTCTATGATAGTCTATACACATGTCTATCATCTTAATAACTACATGTACTCAATACTCAATAAACCATTACTACTTGATAAGCATATGTACATCATACAGTACATGTCTATATTGGCATGTAACGTTATATCACTTATATGTAATAATCACTGCATCGTTCACATTGCACAATATATAAGAAAATTCCAACGTCTGTAATTGTAAAGACAAATTCTCATCGTGATATCGGTTTCTTTTCATTTGAACCAACCACTACAATCATGCAGTCATTTGCAAAGTAAAAACAATTCAGGGTTCTATCTAGTGCATTTTAGCGTAGTGGGCCACTACGCTAAAATTTGTGACCACTACGCTAAAATAATGGCTACTACGCTTTCAACTAGTGTAGTGGTGCTTTGCTATAATTTGCTCGTTCAACAATGTCTAATCAATGTCTGAACAATGAGAAATGATGATATGCCATTCAATACTGACCCAAAATTCTTCAAATTACTTAACTTTAACTCTACATCGTCAAAATCTCACTGTGGAGGGGCCAAGACCCCCCTTTCATACCAATCTCCTGATTGGTTGCTTCCATGCCATTCCCATTACGCTAAATGAAATCCTGGCAAGAACCCTGAAATTTAGATAAGGCACATGCACCATGTCTGCAGCCTTCACGCAGGTCAAGACCTCAAACTGCGCCTACATTAGGGATGAATCTCCATAGACAGCAAAACATCCTTTCATGTACACTCTTTACTTCTGAGGAATTTGATCTGAAAATGTAATGAAGAAATAAGAGACGTAGAGGAATAAATAAAAACGACTTTACTCCAGTAGAACGTTATCTTTTTGGTATTGTGTTTATGTTGCCTTGACAACCTGTTATTTCCACCTAATAACTTATGGGGAAAGCAAAGAAGATGCTAATGATAGAAATGTTCACGTGTAGTACTTACTGCCTTTGGGAAAGGAAGTTAAACTGGAGACCTGCGTTTTGGTGTGTGTGTGTCTGTTAGTCTGCCTATCTGTCTGTCTGTCTGCCTGTTTGCTTATCTGTTTGTGTTTCCACGTTTTTTTTTTATTTGACTAGCGTCGCAGGCAGGCTGTTGCTTGTCATATCACACTGAACAACGCGGTACACTCAAACGATTCATATATAGTCACAATTGAAGTTATCTATTGAATAGCCCCCGCCGTGGTTTCTCCTCCCCCATGCACTCAGAGCTATTAAACATATCTGTCACTAAAAGATGTAGGCCCTTACCGTGCAGCAAGCGACACCTGGTATTACCAACAGCGCTCTGTGCACTTTTGGGAAATAGAACCTACGCTTGAGTGTGCGTCTGAAGTAGCTTTTTCCCAGCTCATTCTTCATATCATAGACTTTAGTGGTTTCAAAATAAAACCCACCAGCTTAACAGGGGCACATGGGCGGTGATTTAACCATTAACATCATTCAGTGCTAATACATAACTTACACAACGTTATGTCATAAGACGATCGTACAGCAAGCGGTGTCTAGTTTTACTAAAGGGGGTTCACACTGTGCGTATATATTCAAGTCCGTATGAGGTCCGTATGGAATTTTTAGTCTCTACCAGGTCGATGGAAACAAATGGAGAATTTGGAGAAATAAAGATACATAACATGCCAGAATAGTCAACTGCCCGAGGAGGAGGGCATGCGAACTCCTCTGGTGTGTTATCTGGCTATGCTTGTAAAATTTCTATAATTTTTCGAGCGACCTGTGGAGACTGGTAGAGGATAAGACTGTCATACGGACCTCACACGGACTGGAACATATGCGCAGATGTGAACCCACCTTAACAACAATCTGTGCACTGATAGAGTACCCATGATGTAAGTTTCTTTACTTCTTTATTTGAACCAACCTAATAAGTCAAAACAAAGAGAAATAAACTAATAATACATGTACATGTGTCAACACGAAATATAACTTGAGACATAACTAACACCGGAAATATTGAAACAAATAAATATGCATAATGTACTCATTTGCCTCTTTGCTTCTTGGTGTAGCTTTCTTTGCACCCTTCATCTTTATTTTGTCTTCAAAATGTATAAGAAACGCACTACCTTCTTCTCTGAAAGCACTGGGAAAAGTCCACACGTTTTCAATCACGAGTGAGTTGGGTGACTTCAGCAGAGGATGATTTTCTGCATGCAGTTTGTTTCAACCCAGAAAAGGTTTAATTCTATCATAAATTTCAGATACTCTAGTTATTAAATCTATTTCTTTCGACATTGAACTGGAAACGTTTTCCAACTGCCTCCTTTGCACACTGTTAACATGTTTTGTCATGAAGAAAACGGTGCAGTTTTGCAGCCTCCGCGCGTGGGCGAGCAGTGATACAATTCCACCTCCTCCGAGATGACTTTATGATGCGGGATCGTGCCCAACCTTTTCCCTTAACGGCTCTTAATGCTTCGCTGTAAACAAAAGGTAATACTTCATCTCTTCCCACGCCGGAGCGAACTGGGGGACTTCTAGAACCTGTCTGAGCTGACAAATCTCGCCCCCGCACCATAGCCATACTCTCCAAGCAGAGGTTAGGCTCCGGCTGTTTTTTAACTGTTTTTTTTAGTCGTTTTTATCGGGCTTTCTATTTTGTATTTTATTTTGCTGTGTCAAAACCTAGTTAGGCCGGACACAGCCAAAAAAAAAAAATGACAAAATAGAAAGCCCGATAAAAACGACTAAAAAAACCGTTAAAACAGCTGGAGCCTAACCTCTGCTTGGAGAGTAACGAAGCCACGCGCGAACTTTCGTGACCCTCTCGATGTTTGTGGTCCCTGTACATTGGATAAGTTATCTTTTCAGCTTTAGATGGATAATAACGCAAACGGTAAGGGTAAAAACTAACAAGTCAGTCTTATAAGGATGTGCAAATGTTAAAAGTCATGGCAATGTGTTCTATGATGGGTGTCGAAATCGCTCAGCTGAATTTGGGTCGAAAAACATAAAACTGTTGTATACAACACTAGAACCATTGAGAATTTCATGGGTGAGAATGGTAACTGTTCATAGGCAACATGATTCCCTTATAAACCTCTGCCTTCGGAAGCTAGTGTCTTCTGTTTTGGACCTAAAAAAATCGTTACGTTATATAGCTATATTCAAGGGAGTCTTTTTATGATATCCAGCAGACCAGCTGATTTTAAGTTGAGTTTCATGCGGTGCCTAGTGGAACATAGGGCGGCAAGTTTCCATGTGGCATGTATTTTTTCCCAAAGAAGGGTGCAGCCCCAACCACTACACCCTACCCAGGGTTGCACCAGAGTCTCTCAGTTACTAACTACATGTAAGTGGAACCAGGAGCTCAACTGTGAGGCTGCTACCTGTTGAGCTACAGGGACATCCATGTCAGAGGATATTATACATTACAAAAAGTAGGCAGAAAACGGTTTATTTGCCCGTGATGTCACTTTCTTTTTATGTGTACATGTACATGTAAGTGGAACCAGGAGCTCAACTGAGAAGCCGTTACCAGTTGAGCTACAGGGACATTACAAGAAGTAGGCAGAAAAACGGTTTATTTTCCAACATCTGCGCTCAAAGAATGATTATGCTTTACGCGTACGAGATAAAACATTCCCAGACGGTCTGGGCAATTAGTCAAATCACATTAACTTACCTACGTCATGAGATATGGGGCCAATACGGCATCTCCTAATGAGTTATGCACGGGACACAGCGACGGCTTTCGTTATCGTGGTGTTAACTTTGGCGTGTGTGTTTGTCTCTTCTGGGGATAAAGCACAAATGGGGAGAAGGCACGTATTGAATTTTGGGGCCTTTAAAGTATAATAGATCATAGATATTTGCGTGAGAGGAAATATTGGGGACACTCTCAGTAATACCACCGTTGTGTCGTAGGAAATAACTTCGGCTGTCTTCTGACAAGGTTGCCCTGGACACTAGTCAATGGTCGGCTCTTTGATAGCCTTGCTGAAAATCGTACGATACAATATAGTCATACCGGCATACGGGTACGAGTTGATTTTGAAGACATCAGCTACAAAGACGCTAGTCAGCTTTAGAGTTAATGACAAGGCGCACTTGCGCGCTCTTATACCCCCCTCACA